>NC_036862.1:29428807-29451220 GCF_002910315.2 Salvelinus sp. IW2-2015
GGGGGTAAATTCAGGCAAATATATTGATAAATGTCACCTTGTCCTAGAGAGAGATTTACACTGTTATCAAAACATCATGCAGGGTAAGCCTACACGAAACACAGCCCTTATTTGAAGTGCTTTAAAATCCCATAGTAAAAAATTGTGGGAAAACGATTGGAACCATTTCCCCGATTGACCGCTAGGTTTTATGGGTATTATGACTCATACTGTGGTACTCTATAGGATGTCTGTTTTTACTCGGGCAATGATGGGGTTCTACTTTAGGAAATATAGCCCTTTTGGCTAAAATAAATCGAGAATATTTTTTGGTACTTGCGCACCTTAGGGAAAATGTGGCTGATGATGAAAATGGAAAATAGGAAACCCCAAATAGATAATAGATACTGTAAGCTACAGWCAGTAGGCTATCTAGAAACCCTCTATTATTAAGGGAATGCTTAACAGAATTTCACAATGTTATGTAGCCTTTAGCCTAAATCTTAAGATAGCTTTTAGGAAATCTAAGTAATAAAAGGCTAAATATTTAGTTTGGGCAATGGCAAACGTCCCCAATAATGCAGACTAATGGATTCCATGCTTTTAGTTTTTTTATATTTACTGCAGCCTCAATGTGGTGATGAAGGCCATCCATAGCAACTGACAAATGGTTGATGTAGACATAAACAACAGGGGCTCTGCTCTGGGTGGTAACAAAGCTTTAAGAGGAAGCGAGAGGGATGGGAAGGCCAAGTGGGAGAAATTGATCAACATCTGCTGCAGCACAATACTGGGCTCCCCGCTGTCCACCTGTGGGTTCTGGGCTACATTCATTGTTTTCACAGTATGATGACAGAGAGTGGGCCCCAACACACACACATACCTACAGACAGATGAAGAGGCAGGTATGAAAAATATTGAAGTTGAGAGAGAAAACAATATGTTTATTCAACTGTGGGCTTACCCTCTTTTTTCGCAGAAATGGTCTTGTTGTCAGCAGTATTTGGGAACCTGGCRGCATCTATCCTCTAACTGGACTTGTTCAGGTCTGTAAAAATAAACAGCTGAAGGTGAGATTAGAAGGTTGCCACAAACAGTTTGTGTACTAGATCCATTTGTATGCCGCATTTGTTTCAAGGATAAATAATTTGCTGACTGTGTCGTCAGAAAACATTGGTAGTAACAGTCCCCAAAAATATCCCTCCCTCCCCATCTGTCACTTTCTATTTGGCAGTGAATAGTGAAGTGGCTGGAAGAGTTAGAATAGTTCCATAGAGAACCGTGTGATTTTGGAATCCTGTTAATTTATTAGGCGATGTTCAGTGAATGAGACCCTTGTGTAGCTAATTATGCTATCTGTGGTGAAAGTTTTGCTATCAGAATCTGTAGGGATGGGGATGCTTGATTGTTAGACAGATAAAAAAGTTACTCCAGCTWTGGGGCTGGAGAAATGTAACCACACTTAAACTGTATATAACCACCATAACTATGGACTGATGGTCCATGAGATTGACATGGTTTGAAACACACAGTATTTTGAAGCAGGGATTTGGCTCCATCTAGTGAATGTGAGTGAGAATGACTGCTCACWGGCTCAAATGGGGCCCGGCTTTTCTAGTGTTAATAAGGGACCCACAAATGTTATATTAGTATTTTCCATGAAATAATACAGACCATGCATGTAGTTCCAACTTTTCTTTTTAATTAACAAAGGCTGCATTTGTAGAGTTCCATAAAGAAAGATGCCCTTTAACTCACATCAAGTAACACATCAACATTTCTCATTGAAAAATAGGTGTGGAAATTCAGTTGCATTGTCATGGTCGGTTCAGGAGAGGGGGCTTAACCATCACAAGGGTTGGTATGCATTCAGCTGGAGTCTGAGGTGTAAATGACTGGGAGGGTGAATACATTCACTCTACGGGATGTAACATGTGCTTAGTACCAATGGTTCGTCTCTGAAACAGTCCATCGTTAGTACTCCATTCTTAATAAACTACTGCTAGTGAGGGAGTGTGGCCTAAATCTACAGCGCTATAAATAGATGCATGGATTTGGTAACTTCAGACAGTTTGACTATTGTGTTAATGTACTTCTCCCTCCACTCAGTGTGCAGAAAAGGCTTTTTGTGGTGCGGAGTGCTCACGAGCAAAGAGAGGGCACAAGAGCAAAAACTACAAGAAACTTGGATATGTCTAAAAAAGGAACAGTACATCATAAAAAGAGCTAGTGGCCACCAGTTGTAAGTTTACGCATTAACAAACTATTCACACGTGTACAATAGGAAATCAAAGGAGTCTGCCCACTTTTCAAATAGGCTTACGAGGCAGCTCTTCTTCTGTAATGGACTTTCTATGATCACTGGCCTTTTGTATACCTGACGTGTGCAGACTCACTGAAATTACTGCATTGCAAGCACAGCGGCTGCTTGGGGAGAGAGCAGAGCAGACTTGAATGGATGCTAGGCAGTGCCTTTCTTTACTTCCAACACAGTAGATTTGATCTCTCCACACAGAATCCCCATCCGGTATAGTATACAAACAGTCCTAGTATAAAGAAGAGGTTGTGTGGCGATGTTTGGAGCAGCTGCCTTGTAATTGGCACATTCCTCTGTGCCAGGGACCTCTAGTGGGGATAGATTGACTTGAACCCGTGGCAGGCGTGGTTAAAAGTACATAAAAATGTTTGTGCTCTTTGATCGAGAGGCAGGGCATCCAATGGTGTCGTCTCGCTCACTGACCCCCTCACTCTCTCACTGTGCTCTCACACACACATTCACTCAGGAAAACAAAATCACATGCACAACATACAAATATTTACACTTTTGCAAACATCAATTTACTTGGAAATGAGTTACAGTTATTCATGTATGAACATAAAAAAAGCTTGTTTCTGTATTATTTAGTGAAAACTACTCAAGTAATTTGACTGTTGTATCTTGATTCACCCTGGAGAGGGGCGTTCCCCCTTGGTTTACTGATCAGGAACCCCTCCTCCCCAAATGCCTAGGGGCATGTGCTGGTCAACGCTAAAAGTTCCAGGGGCAAAGAAAACATACGTTTTAGTCCGATTCTCTGTCACCCACAGGGTTCTTCTTGCCATACTATTCTAAAAGCCCACCAGTGGTGTGGGATGTGTAGAGACTGGACGTTTCTTACAACCCCTCACCCCATTTCCACGGCAACACTTAACAGTCAGAGTGTGCGAGCAGGTTGCGCAGCAATGAGAGGGAGAGCTGTGGCAGGCCAAGTGGTGTTGTGGGCTGAAGAGGGTGAGAGTGGTTCCTCCCCCCTCACCCCCATCCCTTTAACCAACCTGAGCTACCACTAACAGCCTTCACATTTCTCTTTCCTAACCTGTCAGGACAAAGTGTCCCCCCCACTTTTCACAATAAAGTGCTTCAGCTAACAAATGAACAAAAAAAAAGATCTAATTACAAATCTACATGGTTGTTTGCTCTTCAGGCTTCCTTCCATGTGTGTAAAACTGTGTGTTCTTGTATGTACATGTGTTGTAAAGTGTGTGTTTTGGCGTTTGAGTGTGTGTGTGTATTTGTTACAGGGTTGGCTAGACTGACTGCCCTTAAATTGACTAATCTCATACTCCTTTAAATTGACTAATCTCATATACACCTTTAAATTTACTAATCTCATATACTCCTTCCTTTCACTTCAATACTAAAGACCATGTCAGACAGGCATCACAACAGCCTCCTCCTATTCCAAAACAATAAATAATCACAACAGCAATACTAATACAGAGTAAAAACCTTTACATTATAATAACCTCTGTGATTTGCATTAAAAATCTGTATTTTTCATGGGTGTATAAGTCTCTGGGCCCATGATAGATTGTCATTGTCCTTATATCAATCTCTTTCTTCTGGTACAAAATTAAAAAATCCTGCAAGTCGGATACAAAAAGCTGGGTAGAGTTTGTGTCCTCGTCCCACTCTCTTCAAGGAGTCGGTTGACAGACAGCACGCAAGAAGATGCCTGCGTCTTGTTCATGTCCTATGAATGTCTCAGTTCCATTTGATCATCTTTGGTAGTGAATGTGTGCATCATCTCTCGCGCACTTCATCGTTCTGTCTGCGATGCCAAAGAAGGTGTTATACTATCTGCCGTGTTGTTTCCTTAAACTCAGAAAAATATCAAAACGGAAAGGTGCTTGGACTGCTACGTGAGGGAACATTGGGGTTCCGTACTTGTCCTCAATGTTCTACTGTCAGGGTAGAGAGTGGTCCCTCTGGGCAGAGAAGGGGGACAGAGAGTTCACAACTGCCCCTGATATGTGTGTGTGGTCTGCTACTCGTACAGTGTGACGGTGCAGTAGCAGAGGGCAGAGATTCTCCGGTCCACACTGGCCTTGTCTGTTGAGGAGACACAAACACACAGTCAGATCACAGTGACTGTAGCTGCTGTTCTATGTCACAATGACCTGGCTACCATGCCACACACACTTTCAGAGAAGCACAGTGCACTCTAAARCTCATCTGATTGAAGCCTCATCTGAAAGAAGCTCAGAGCTGGACCAAGTGGTTCAAGTAAGCCTGTGAGTGCTGATTAAAGATAAGAGGTCAAAGGGATTTTTCACAAGAGACTCTAGTTAACACACTTGACTGTCCATAATCATATCCATGTCCACTACACCAGAGTCTCTGTTACAGTACAATGTGATGAGCTTGTCTGGTCTCTGACAGAGCCTGTTGGGGGAACCTGGTTGTCAGATGGATTTGTGCTTTGGCCATACATGACATAACAATGGCGTAGCAGAAACAGACTGGTCTTCAGTCTACAGTTAAAGACAGCACGTGGATACTTACACTTGGCCACATTTTGGATGTCTGCAGGGTCCTGGAGGATCTTGGACAGGCCATCTAGCAGCATGGCAGCCTTGTTGTAACGGTAGGCTATGTCCTCCGTCTGCTGAAACATCTCATCCAGAGCTGCAGACTGCACCGTTTCCACAGCGTGGTTATAGATGAGTTTCTCTGCGGTCACGCTGTTGATCTCGTCTACGAAGCGCTGCTTGTCTGAGAAGAAGTGGTTCAGCTTGTCTGTGAGCCGCCGACACAGGGAGATGCAGCTCTTGTAACGCTCGTTCAGACTCTTCACCACTGAGGAAGGGGGTGAGGAGGGAGGGGGAGAGAAAGTTAGCTATGCTCAAATAAAAATTAATTATATCTAAGTATTATACATGTATATTTTAAGTGTTTTAAGTTCGTATGCAGCTTATAAATACTATAGTGCAATGCCACTGTACCGGTCTGGGGACTTTTGTCTTACCCTGCTTGACGGCGCTGGAAGGGTTGAGCTTGGCTGATTTGATCTGGGCCTTGGCCAGGTGGAGGGAGGAGGCCAGGAGTTGGGCAGCCTTCATGTACAGCACCAGCTGCTCCACCTGCCTGTAGAGGGCAGTACAGCACACATTACTAACCTATACGGCTTCCATGGCTTTTCTTTCTTAAAAACGTCATAATTGTCTTTTACAACAATAATTTAAATTGTGATGAAACTGATGTTTTTGTGCCTCACTATGATGAAATGCTACAGGTTTGGGTCCAAACTAAAACCAGAATACTTTCAGTTAAACTGTGAACCCCCCATTTTTGGTCTCTCCCTTACCCCCACTCCTTGCTGAGCTGGCTGATCTGGTCCACTACCACACTCTCCTGAGGGGGGTAGAGGGAGGCAGCCGATACGCCCAGGTCTGCCCCTCCTGCTCGCACCGCTGCGATCTCCAGCACACAGTCAGTGAAGGACAGCATCATCCGTAGGTGCATCAGAGTGTCTGTGTGCTCTCGCTGTAGTCAGAAACACATGATACAGGTCAGATATTACATAAAGACATGTGCAAATAGAAATGCCACACACACACACAAAGGGCCCCCTCTCCCACCTCCATGAGTGTCTCCTCAGGCAGCTCTGGGGCCTCAAAGGTGATGAATCCATCCAGGCTGGGGGGAGAGGTACCGTAGGGGACATAGCGTAGGCTGCTGGGACCTGCCTCTGCACCCCCTGGGGGAGAGGTCCCGATGGCCATGCCCGGAGGAGAGCCCATGTACACCCGCCCACTGGTGGAGCACAGGGAGCCTGCCGAACTGTTGGAGCCCACTGAGAGAGAGGGAAAGAGAGCACGAGACAGATGTAGGCCTATCACTTTGGCATAATTTGATTGCTCCTTTCATTGGCTGAATTTGAATTATAGAGAATTTCAGATTAAGATAACATAATTACAACATTTTCCAGAACAAAGTTCAGTCCACTGAGACACAGAGTTATTAMTGATAGTACCCACTAAGATGAACAGCACAAGGAGAGGGAGAGAGACTGCCCACTAAATAGCAGTTATGTATCTCAGGGCATTGGAACCACCACCACGGAGTCACTTCACTCCAGGTAGGAAACATTGAGTGGAGTCGTAGTAATTAGCATTAGCAGGTTAGCTAGGAGGGTGTAGCTTTGGGAAGTGGGGTTTAGCAAGCGGTTAGCCTAGCAGTTAGCCGCTGATGCAGTGAGCGGTCTCACCTGATGTGGTGCGCGGCCGGGTGCCCAAGTGGCTGCAGGTAGGGGGGGTGCTGCTGTTGGGGGGCGAGCCCACGGTGAAGAGAACGGTCCGGGGACTCGCCGCCCCGCCCCGAGGCTGAGCCAGCCCAAACGGTCCTGCTGGTGCTAGGGAGGGAGGGAGGGGCGGTCATTCACACTAAGCCAATCAAGCTCTCTGTTACACAGGAAGGTCCTGTCAGAGCAGCCAATCCAAGCAGTTCATGCAGGGCGAGAATCCATAAAGCAGAGAGACTGGTGCGTGTTTGTATTTGTGTTGTTCTTTGGGACAATGGGTAAGTATTATCTACTAAACCATTGATGTCCAGGTCAATTTCAGCTAGGTTATTTCACAACTCATTTTCAGTCTCCAGCTCTTTTCTAATTAATGGTAAAAACATCTGTTCCATTATTTATACCTGGGAGGATGAAACTAGGACAGTGTGTGTGTATATTTACCTGTATCCATGGGCCGCTCTGCGTTGAGGCTGTCTGTGCTTCCCTGGTAGGGCTGTCCCCCTAGAGTGATTCTGACTGGCTGTTCAGACAGACGGCCAGTACTGACAGACCTGGGGAGAGAAACACATTGAGAAGAGATATTACCCACACAGAGAGAATGAGGAGACAGAGAAAAAGACAACAGTGCACCTTTTACCTGCCAAACATGGTCCTGCTGGCCTCAGGGGCACACTGGCGCCCACTGGGGTAGGCGGTACAGTGGTGGGCACAGATGTCCCGTGCGTCTGCCAGGGTCTTAGTGGGTGTGGGACTGTCTGCCAGGGCCATCAGGTTACAGGACGCCTGCGTCTTAGGGATCTTAAATGGGGCAGAGATGGGCTGAACCGGGACATAGAGGTCAACAGTTACTGGTTGTGGTAAGTAGGACACACCGTAGCAAAACAGAATTAGGCTAATGATTAAAATATGCCAAAATGGTTATCAACTCAACCGACCTTGGTGGGGGAGCCAATGATTGTGGGCAGAGGTGACTTCGTCAGCCAATCAGAGGAGCGGGGGGAGGAGCCCAGGTGTTTGGTGGGGGAGGTGCCCAGGTTGCCAGGGCGACCCAGGTGGGGGGAGTGGCTGGGGGGGTAGTTGGAGGGCTGGATGGGGTCTGACAGCTGCTTGTGGAGTTTCTGTCTGGTGTGGTAGACCTCAGTCAGGGTGGGGGCACTCTGCAGGCGACCCAGTAACTGGGACGACGGCACTGGAGAACCTAAAAGAGACACACAGAGAGTCATTCATACAAGTCATTTTTTTATCACTTAATGTAAAAGTTTAAGTTTCACATTAATAATTGTTTTAGTGGTGATCATTAGTGTTAGTATTAGTTACATTAGTGTTAGTATACTGTCAGTGGCATTAGCACATACTGATCTAGAGAAGATTCAAAATTCACCACTAGATGGCTCTACAGTCTTGAAATGTGTATTTTTCTACTGTAAACCAAGTCAAAAATAGCAGCATAAAGGGCCACTAGGTTTCTGTTTTGATGAGCGTCTTGTTCATTCACAGGATTGCTGCTGAGAAGTTCAAAAAGACCCCGGAAACTTCTGTTTTTTTCTTTAGTAGGTCATCAAGTTTTCTAAAGGAGACTAAGTACTAACTGTATGTATCTGCACTGGTTTGCTCAGGGTAAGTCCCACCTATATCACTGGGGTTGCCATGGATACTGGCCTCTTGACTCAAATAGTGACACACTTGTGAACACTGCGTGGATGGGTGGGTGAAACAACTCCCATACACACAACCTCCTTCCCAGAGCGTTAATGGAACACCTGTTACTTAAAAAATAACCTGACTCATGGCATAAACATCCGCCTCGGGGGAGGA
Organism: Salvelinus sp. IW2-2015; assembly: GCF_002910315.2. Lineage (NCBI taxonomy): Eukaryota > Metazoa > Chordata > Actinopteri > Salmoniformes > Salmonidae > Salvelinus > Salvelinus sp. IW2-2015. The sequence goes on from NC_036862.1 coordinate 29,437,165, forward strand.
CGGGAGAGGGAAGAACATGTAAACACTTCTGTAGCTGGCGTTGTCTCCTTAAAAAGTCATCCTGGGTTGGGTTTCCCCAGAGCATAATATCACTAAGATCATATTTAGTTTCAATGGAATTAAGATGATCTTAGTGCCATGATGCTTTTGGGAAACCCAGCCTTGTTCTATCTGTCTGTATGTCTGTCGGTCTACTGAACTCACCTCCTGAGGAGCTGCGGCTGCTGGACTCATGGCCCTGAGGGTGTCCACAGCAACAGTGACCCAGCTGCTCTGGGATGGTGCCCACTTAAAGAGAAACACAGACATATTAATGCAGTTTCAATGAGAAAGTTTCAATGTGAAATAATTATGATGCCAGGAGTGTTGAATGATGGGAAAACGGGGACATGTTGGGGCATGTTCTTACCCAGAGGTGAGGGGGAGTATGGGCGGGAGCTGCCTATAGAGAGACGTCTGCCTGTCATCTGAGGGCTGCAGTCTGCAGAGCTGGGGGACCCAGAGCAAACCTTAGGGAAACCCATGGGACTGGTATTGGATCGCCTCACTGTACCAGACCTGCATAGACAACAAGCACACACAATGGAGGTTTAGATATCACAAATATACAGAACATGCATACCAAAAATGTTACACACATTCATTGTTAGTCCACCAGAACCAACACCACCAAGCTTCATTACTTGTCTAACAGTTCATGAACACCCTTATTTTCAGCTTACATACAGCAAAGCTCTAGTTTCCAACCACTATCCTTCATGTTTATCATGAAATAACACTTAAATAACCTTTCTGAAACACCTGAAAACATTAACATTTAATAAACCTTTTGGCAATGAGCTTAGCTAGATTCCATTCCCTCAGCTCAGTGTCTAACTGTTGCCTTTTTCACTTGGTTCTAATTTAAACTTCCTGAGCGACCGTCAGTTTGCTGCCAAGACAACCCTGTCACGCTGCAAAACACAGCTGTTAGCCTATCCTCACGAAAACTGTTGTGCTGATAGCGAGTACTCTTCCACTCTTTCTCCTGCACTTCCTCTCTTGAGATGTATGGAGTTTCAAAAAGAAGATGGCGAACAGAGAAAGCGTAAGCAGCAGCCGGGCACATATAGAAGCCAGTCTTCCCCTGAGATGTCTGCACACTGTCTTTCTGCTAGTCTGCTGTGCTAGCTCTCTGCATTCATCTCTTCTTGTTAGCGCTAACTTGTTAACTAGCTCAGACACGGTCAAGGGACAGGGTAGTCGGTCTGTGACAGAGAGCTTAATCCTCCTTGGAGGACTCAGAGTCAGACCCAGGGCCAAGGGAAATGGGGCAGCAGTTGGGGAGGCTGGCTACGCAGTACCCGCTGCCCAGGCTTTGGGGCCCTGTGGTGAGGGTAAGTAGTGGGTGTAAAGTTGATGGTTCACTGTGGAGCTAGGCTACTCCAGTGCCACATTTCCATTGAGGATTTACCCCAGTAGCTTACCCAAAAGGCTCAGACTTTTCGGTTTCCATCTATGTGGGCCAGTACCCATGTCTCACTGGGCCATGGCTCCGGCAGGCATGCTCGAACTTGGAGCCAAGGTAAGACCCTGGGTACTTTTCAGCTTGCATTTACATAACACTGGCTAACTTTGAACATTAACACATTCTTGCAAAGCAACAGTCTTGATGATGCAGAGGTTGTTGATTCTTCTCAGCACAAGTCTCTAGTGTCACACTCCTGATGGAAACACAATAACACTAGAGCTCACATTAACATAAAACCCTGGCTGCCCACTGGTGTGGGGGTAAGTCTCAATGGAAAAACACCACAGGAACTTTATACTAATCGCTGTGGCAATGTTCTTATCTCCTCTCACAACAGTCAATAGAAGTACAACAATAAAACTAATTTGCCTCGAAAGGAGATTCGAAACCTTTTCCTATTCCCTCCCTTTCTATACATGTCTTGAAGCACTTCCCCCCACCACACCACAAGCAATATCCACTGACTGAACTGATGAAACTTAATTGCCTGATGCAATAACTGACAGAGTTGAAGATGAATTTTCCAAACCCAAAGGTTAGTCATCAGAGATCAAACAACAAGATAGACTAGTCTCTGAACTGCCAGGTGTGAGGACTGTATGCAGCCACAAAACAAACAACTTCTTAACCATGACAGCTGTACTTCAGGGAACCCCCCAGGATAGTGGCACCTCCCAAACCCTCCGCAGTCTCTTACCTGTGTGAGCCGTAGAGCGTGGTGGTGGGGCTGTTGGAGAGGTTCTGTTTGATGCGCTGGTAGTTCCGCACCTGGGTGGGCACAGGGATGGGGGTAGTCTCTGCCCGGGGGGACACCATGGGGGTCTGTCCGGTGGTCTGCGGCTGCCTGGAGTGGTGAAGGGGGAAGAGCAGGAACATTAGCCAGTCTGTCTGCTAGTTCTTCCAAAACTGCACCATCTGTTCAGGAATGATGACACCCATAGAACTCAATGTTTAAAAAAATAATTAATTACTTCTGACACAGCATTTGTATAAATAGAACATGAAGACTGACTAGAGGTTTCTAGCTAGGCTATGTCTCAGAGTTATTTTAATTTTATTTTTTACACATGGCATTTTCAATGGAACTAAACTTCAGTCTTGCAAGGAGGCTGGCCCAACCCAGAGGGGGCAGGGACATTGCACACATGCACACACGTGTCTGCCCAATCAGTGGGGAGCAGTCAGTGCTAAGAGGAGTTATGGAAGAGACTGTGGTTTGAGGGCTCAGCCAATAGCACGTGCTAAGCCCACCTCCTTTCTATCAGACAGAGGGACAGGAGGAAAGAACGCTGGCCTCATTTACATGCCTTTGTTATTCCATTGGTCCAAAATGTTCCCTGAGCTAAAGTCATACACGGGTCAACCATAGGGGGTTCACTTGGGTTTAGAAAGAAAAAGGGAAAGAGAGAGGAAGGGGAGGAGGAATATAAATGTTATAGAACAGGGCAGATTTAACAGTAGCAGCATTATGTAATAAGATGGTTAGCGGGGGAGGGTGTAGACCAGAGAAAGGGAATAGACCGAGGGATACACGTGAGGCACACGACCACCCGTCTGTCCTGTACAGCAGCAACACACAGACAAAGACACAGAGGGTTTTCTTTGTCTGCTTTCCACTCCGAGAAGCAAAGAAACACATTTTAACACAACACACATTGACATAGCTTTTGGTAAGACACTTCTAATTCCAACCAAAAGTAAAAAGGGCCATAAAGGTTCATCAAAGTGGCATTTAAGAAAGTGGCATATCCGTGGTTTATTCTATAACCTCAGTGCACTGTATTACCCCATGCAGTCATTCAGTTTAACACATTCATTTCTCCCCAGAACAGGTTGTTAAAAGCTGATGTGTTCTAACAACAGAAGCTAATGGGGACACTAGAGCTACACAGGATGCTCTCCCTAACAATAGGCAGTTTGTAGGTCAGTCATGACCATCTTCTTTGAGAGGAGAGAGGGAATCTGTTTGTCTTTACTGCATCTACCCAGAGGGGAATGGAAACACAGCACTGTCTTTTCCCTCTCCTCTGTGTGCACTCCCTCTGTCTCTCTCTAAATACTCTCCACTTTTTCTATTTGCTTTGTCTCTGCTCGTTGCCCTCTCCTCATTCATTTTGGGCAGCTGCTCTCTTTCTTTCTCCTTATCTCCCTTCCTTTCTCCATATTCATCCTTAGTAGTGGCTCTGTCTCTCTGCACTCTCCCTCCCCCCTCGCATTCCCTGGCCCAGGGATCGATTAAGGACAAACAGAGCACAGGGGAAAAACAAGTGACTGTGGGCGGTGAGGGGAGCTGAGGTGATGTGAGCCGACTGAGGGGTGGGATCCTCCAGGAATAGAGAATGACTCTATTGGCACTCATACAGACTAGCTCCTCACCTCACAGCAGAAAGACAGGTCACAGAAGGACAGGCTGAGTGTTAACCACCTGGCAGCACAACCAGGGAACCAAGGGAAAGAGAATGAAGAGAGGGGAGGGATGGGGGAAAGGGAACAGGTCGAGAGAGAATTAAAGATGCAGTCCAGGATCTTAAGTACTTACAAATTCGTAACATATTGTACAAATTTCTATTCATAACTTGAGGATCTCTTTAAGCGTCAGGGTGATAGGGAAAAGAGGGGGAAGAGAGAAACTATCACCCCAAAGATGAATATAGAGAGATGGTGAGAAAGGAGGAAAGCAGCTATATGATTGAGGAGAGAGTGACAGGGGGAAACAAGCAAGGAATAGACCAAATGAGTGTGAATACAAGACAGGGAGAGAGAAACAGAGTTAGAAAACAGTATTACTGGAGGCCATTTACAAAGAGAGAAAAAGAGCATTAGAAAACAGTATTACTGGAGGCTATTTACAAAGAGAGAAACAGAGCATTAGAAAACAGTATTACTGGAGGCCATTTACAAAGAGAGAAACGGGGAGAGAAACAGGGGGAGCGAAAAGAAAAAGAGAGTGATAGATGAGGGTGGAGAGCCTTGTCATGCTGCAGGTTATTTACAAACAGAGAGAGAGTGTGGGGTCACAGGAGAGGAGGAAGTGACTTTGGGGAGAAGTGGTGTTTGTGTCTCTGCTCTGTGTGTATGAGACAGGCATTTGAGGTGCCGTGACATTTGCCCACAGCGATTTCCTGTGTGTAAGAGATCTATTCTTATACCACAGACCTGCCTAGTCTGGTTTTGTTTAGGATACACAGTAGCCGTTTATCTGAGACATCTACACAATATAAGCACAAATCTAATCGATTTTGACATGAACAAAATATATTATTTAGCCTTTGACATAGTTTAATGTAAAAGGAAGACTAATATATTGCTTTCAGACACCAATATCATGTAGTTTATGACTAAGGGGTATAAAATTAACACAACACAGCTGCTGTGCAGACTGACTCTACACCAGTAGAGTTATACATTGAAATGTCCATGTGGAGTAGACAGAATGCACTTACTCATGCAGAGCCCGTTCACAGCTGACGGACACACGTCACTGCACACACACAAACCTGATATCTGGGGCTGAAATAGCAGCATGCACGTCAGACTGGCTCATATCTCCATCAGCTACTCAGTCTATTTCTAATCTTGGTCCTTGTCAACATCTACCACACATATTTATTATGTTATGTTTTGTGACAATCATTGTTAGATCTGTCTAATGTGCTATAAATCTAATTGCTCAAATACATAAAAATAAAAAAACTTGCCCATTTCCTGAAATATCCCAGTTTAGGGACATAGGTCAAACACTGTTTATTAATCCTTTCTGAGCTTAAGTTACATTTCCATGACGCAACAAGTCAACAGTGAAAACATGATAGATTTCCAATGAGCATGGTGCAACACAGTCAAGCCCAGGGGAGGTAACAGAGAAACTAGGTCAGGTCATCTAGATTTTGTGCTCCAAGGATAACCAGAGGAGGCTGTATGTTCCTTTCTGAAATGCTGGCCGGCCCAAATCAGACAACAAAGAGTTGGACAGCTTTAAAACACTTCTTTCTCATACATACATACATACATACATACATACAGTACCAGTCAAAAGGTTGGACACACCTACTCATTCAAGGGTTGATCTTCATTTTTACTATTTTCTACATTGTAGAATAATAATGAAGACATCAAAACTATGAAATAACACATATGGCATCATGTAGTAACCAAAKAAGTGCTCAACGAATCTAAATATATTWGATATTTTTCAAAGTAGACACATTTTGCCTTGATTACACCTTTGCATACACTTGGCATTCTCTCAACCAGCTTAATGAGGTAGTCACCTGGAATGCATTTCAATTAACAGGTGTGCCTTGTTAAGACATTTGTGGAATTTCTTTCCTTCTTAATGCATTTGGGCCAATCAATTGTGTTGTGACAAGGTAGGGGTGGTATACAGAAGAGAGCCCTATTTGGTAAAAGACCGAGTCCATATTATGGCAAGAACAGCTCAAATAAGCAAAGAAAAACAACAGTCCATCATTACTTTAAGACATGAAGGTCAGTCAATACAGAAAATGTCAAGAACTTTGAAAGTTTCTTCAAGTGCAGACGCAATGATGAAACTGGCTCTCATGAGGACCGCCACAGGAAAGGAAGACACAGAGTTACCTCTGTTGCAGGGGATACGTTCATTAGAGTTACCGGCCTCAGAAACTGCAGCCCAAATAAATGCTTCACAGAGTTCACTAACAGACACATCTCAACAACTGTTCAGAGGAGACTGTGCGAAACAGGACTTCAAGGTCAAATTGCTGCGAAGAAATCARTACTAAAGGACACCAATAAGAAGAAGAGACTTGCTTGGCCCAACAAACACGAGCAAAGGACATTAAACTGGTGGACATCTGTCCTTTGGTCTGATGAGTCCAAATTTGAGATTTTTGGTTCCAACCGCTGTGTCTTTGTGAGACGCAGAGTACTGTAGGTGAACGGATGATTCCCACATGTGTGGTTCCCACCGTGAAGCATGGAGGTGGTGTGATGGCACACTTAACCAGCATGGCTACCACAGCATTCTGCAGCGATACGCCATCCCATCTGGTGGGAACTCCTTCAAGACTGTTGGAAAAGCATTCCAGGCGAAGCTGGTTAAGAGAATGCCAAGAGTGTGCAAAGCTGTCATCAAGGCAAAGGGTGGTTACATTGAAGAATCTCAAATATATTTGGATTAGTTTAATACTTTTTTGGTTACTACATGATTCCATGTGTTATATCATAGTTTTGATGTCTTCACTATAATTCTACAATGCAGAAAATAGTAAAAATAAAGAAAAGACCTTGAATGAGTAGGTGTGTCAAAACCTTTGACTGGTACTGTACATAAATACGCACACACACTGGCTGAATCTATGCTAAGAGCTGAAGTTGATGACGTTACACTCACCCTCCACACCACTCTCCAGACGGCCGATGCCCCACTGCTCCCATTGGCTGGTCATCTGAGGAAGAGGGAAGTGAGCCAACCAGACAAGAGTATAAACCATGGCACATAAGTGAATTAACCGACTACCCATACTGCCACTCAAAATGTTTTTTTTTTCTTCTATTTGGTCAACTGTGTGTGTCAAGTGTGAGTAGGTGCTCAGTGTGCGTTTTATAGCAGGTGCCTTAGTCTAAGAAGAGTGTGTGTAGGTGCACAATGTACATGTGGTGTTGTCAGTAGGCCTAATTAGTGTAATAAGGAGTAGCAAGTGTCCAGTGTGTGTGTGCATGTCTGCATGTGTGTGTTCCTGCAGACTCACAAGACTCTGTGGAGAGGTGTGGCACCAGGACAAAGTCGTCCGTGTCGCTTGAGGAGTTCTTGCTGCTGGTGCTTCCTCCAGACTCCTTAGACAGCTGCAGGTAGTTTGGAGGGCCCAGGGGTGGCGACGACAGACAGTCCTCAGGTAAGGTCTGCATGTCAGGGAGAGACTGGAGAAGGGAAGGGGTATGTGTGTGTTGTAGTGAGCAAAATGTGTGTTTATGTTGGTGGGGGTAGGTGGTGTGTGTGTTAGGAGGGTAGGGCAAGAGAAAGAAAGTGAGAGGATTAAAATCTCAGTGAGAGAGAGGGCTTGGGCTGTACAATTCAATTAGTGCCAGACTGGGCTATGTAGACTGCCAGTATAATGCAATCACAGTGGACAGAGAGAAAGAGTACATCCCTGGGAAACTCAGTTTGTCCATTTTCCCACTGAGCTACTGTACAAAGTCTAGATTGTTAAGCGCTGTTATGCCTTGAGGTACGGATAAACCCACTGGGTGTGGAATGCAACTATGAGGTGTATAGACAATCAGGATGAACTTACGGCAGGGGAGTTGTAGCGAACAGAGGGTGAGCTGCCACATGTGATGTCGGTCACAGCGCTAGGGCAGTTGGGTACTGGAACAGGACATGCTGGAGAAAAAAACATACAAATACACGTTTTCACACAAGACCTAAGTGCTCTCAACATCAATGCCACCTCACAATACAGCTATGACACCACAACAGGTATTTCCCCCTGTTATTGATGAAGGAAGTTCTCATCTGTCTACTCACATTTTTTGATGGCAGACACTGGATCTAAGAAAGGATGACTGAAAAATGCATCTGAAACAACAAGATAGAAGTGTGAATGTTAGAGAAGTAATGTACAATTTATAGATAACAAACATTAAGTATTAAATCATTTTCTTTCTAGAAGGGAAGTGATGTCAGAACTGACCGAAGTCCATCCTGTCCTTCTGGTTCCTCTGCAGCAGGCCTAGCAACAGGTTGCCAAGGGAAGGAGACGTCTCCCTCGGGATGCTGAATAATAGAGGAACAGACATACATTCTAGGTAAAAACATGATTTTCAGCCCAAAAGGCCTCGATCAGATAGTTAAATCATTCCTAAATCCTATCATCTGTTGACCTACATGGGTAGCAGCGACTTGTTCTTCTCATAGAACATCCTCAGGTCCTGTGGACTGTTGGCCTAAAGACAGACAGACAGAGAGAGAACAGAGTGACAGGGGGTTTGTATACTACTTCTATAAACACACATCATGGGTGACATATTTCATATTTAATCTGTGCACACAGATCCACAGATGATGCAATCTATTGCACTCCACACTGCCCTTTCACACCTTCACTCATGACTACATGGCCAGGCACGAGTCCAACCCCAGTGGTAGGCCTGATCTCCCCATAGGCTGTCTCATCGTTGTTGGTGAAGGTCAGAGACCTGACCGTGTGGTGCAAGGACAACAACCTCTCCCTCAAAGTGACCATGACAAAGGAGCTGATTGTGGACTACAGGAAAAGGAGGACCGAGCACGCCCCCATTAACATCAACAGGGCTGTAGCGGAGCGGGTTGAGAGTTTCAAGTTCTTTGGTGTCCACATCACCAACAAATTAACATGGTCCAAGTACACCAAGACAGTCGTGAAGAGAGCACGACAAAACCTATTCCCCCTCAGCAGACTGAAAATATTTGGCATGGGTCATCAGATCCTCAAAAGGTTTTACAGCTGCACCATCGAGAGCATCCTGAAGGGTTGCATCATCGCCTGGTATGGCAACTGCTCGGCCTCAAGGCACTGCAGAGGGTAGTGCGTACGGCCCAGTACATCACCAGGGCCAAGCTTCCTGCTATCCACGATCTCTATACCAGGCGGTGTCAGAGGAAGGCCCTAAAAATTGTCAAAGACTCCAGCAACCCTAGTCACAGACTGTTCTCTCTGCTACTGCATGGCAAGCGGTACGGGAGCACCAAGTCTAGGTCCAAGAAGCTTCTAAACAGCTTCTACCCCCAAGCCATAAGACTCCTGAACAGCTAATCAAATGGCTACCCAGACTATTTGCATTGCCCCATCCCTTCTACACTGCTGCTACTATGTTATTATCTGTGCATAGTCACTTTAATAACTCTACCTACATGTACATATTACCTCAATAGCGGTGCCCCCGCACATTGTACTGTACCCCCTGTATATAACGCCGCTACTGTTATTTACTGCTGCTCTTTAATTATTTGTTATTCTTAAAACCGCATTGTTGGTTAAGGGCTTGTAAGTAAGGATTTCTCTGTAAAGTCTATACCTGTTGTATTCCGCACATGTGACAAATACAATTTTATTTTATTTGACATTTCACACAGTTTAATGCTGCTCTCTCACTCTCCATCCTACCTGGAAAGGTGGCTTCCCTACGAGACACTGGTAGACGACAGTTCCAATGCTCCACAGGTCTGCCTTGGCGTCATAGTTCTGAGACATGATCACTTCTGGGGCCTGGTTAGAGGACAGAGGTTAGAGGTCACGCTCTGAAAGGACCATTCCAGCTGCAGGTTGCTGGAGAACAAGAGACTGCAGACATGACACCCTTACACACACAAACACTAAACACACACGCACACCTGCACCCACCCACCATGTACATGGGGGAGCCACACAGCGTGGCAGCCATCATGTTGCTCTGGAGGTATCGTGCGAAGCCAAAGTCAGCTGAAAGAGAGAAGGCCGTCAGTCTGTTGGTCTGTGTTATTAATAGCTACTATTGTCGGAGTGTCACGACTCCTATTACCAAGCCTCTCAGACACTAGACAATTGGGAACGCAACACACAACATGAGTCACCACACCTTGCAGGAATAGCACTGTGCAAACTAAATATAGCTGTGAGGTTCAAAACAACTAGTCATGACCTTAGCTAGCTGTCATTGTGGGGCATCTTGATACATGATATGACACTTGTGTGAGACAATAAGACAAATCATATGATGGCTAACAGTTCATGGATAGGCCATCTCTATATATATACACAGTATAAACAGTATTTATATATCATAGAAACATTATGAAGTTGTGAAGAATTAAAGGGATAGTTGTCTTTTTGAAGGTTTAGCTTAGTTTTAGCTGAGTGTGTGTTGTGTTTGAGGGGCTGGGTTGGTCAGTCACCTATTTTGATGCGGATGCCGTTGATACTGGATCTCTTGCGGCTGGTGTATGACAGCAGGATGTTCTGTGGTTTCAGGTCTCGGTGGATGATGCCTTTACTGTTGAGGATCCTCATTGCTGCTGATATCTGCTGGAGGAACACCCTCAGAGTGTCTTCTCTCAGTGTCCCCTTGGCTAGGGAGAGCCAAGAGGGGAAACTACTTACCCACAATCCTTCATTACACAGTACAAATGTATTGGCACATAATGTATGATGACCAGGGATGTAGTGGTAAAAGACTACTACACCCACACTGGCTATTAGCATATTTTATTCATACAAAACTACATTACCAATACTGCACGGAAACTCTATAAAGGACATTATCCACCCACTATGCACTAGTCTAGAGGCCATAGACAACTTTTTACAACTATTTCACACACTAATGTTTCACTCACACCAATCATTAACATGTTTTTACATTTTCAGATTGAGATTTTAGTCCTTTAGCAGACACTCTTATCCAGAGCAACTTACAGTAGTGAGAACATCCATTTTCATACTTTCCCCCTGTGGGAAACGAAACCCACAACTCTGGCATTGCAAGCACCATGCTCAACCAACTGAGCCACATGGGACCCATACCAAACATTTGCCAGCAGTTATACACACTCAATACCTCCATCTCCCTAATGTATTGCATTAATTACTGATTGCCTCAGCTTACATTTAAGTGATTTAGATGCACCTATATCAATGAGAGAAATGCATTAAAACTTCTACATCAGGATGCATTGGGAGAGCTCTGTCAGCACAACTGCACACAGAATCCAAGGGAAAGCAACCTGCACAAAATGCTTATTCTGCAAGTAGTGTACATCTTCTATGCAAGCACAACCAATTAGAGTAGTAATTGTTTGAACATTAGCAGCCTAAGTAATAAGAGTATTAACAGTGAAGATTACTGTAGTTAGCATAAGAGGTCGGGCAGTGGAGTGTGTCTGGTCCTGCATGTACTGGTTGCAGTGAAACAATAACATTAGCTAATCACGTGAGCTGCTAGCTTAGAGGATTCCTGGGTCTCTAAAGAGTAAACCAAACCATTATGGTCACAATGGATCTTGTGTCAATCTAACCATGCTTACACATATTAATCAGGGATTTAACAACACTCTCTAAAGTACAACAGTGCCAACTTCTTCTAAACGCAGCAAAGTTGTGTAATTAATGAAATAACAACATGGTTGTGTGACAATATTATACAATGAGGGTTTATAAGGGAGAGAGAGAAACAGAAACAGAGACCGCAACAGAGGGAGAGCGCAACAGAAAGGGGGAGAGTGCGACTGTGCGTGCGCGCTAGAAGAGAGAGGTACAGACACTGTACCATGCCCTGAGGTGATGTGAGAGCGTGCACCTGTACAACATAAAAAAACAGTTCCACTGATAACAAGTGAATCAGAACACAACATGAGGACCAGAGTCCACAACACTACTTTCCTCTGTTCACCAGTATCTACACTGAACCTGGTGCACTGGGACATTCTGTTCCTCAGTACCTTTTTAGACTCACCGTTGACCTCTTGTTATGGTGCCCATTTCATGATGAGCTCTTTCTTTCTCTGTTACTAAACTGTAGCTCTGCTGGGATTAACACATAACTACCTGCTGTTGACCTTGACACATATATAATATATATATATATATATATATATATATATATATATATATATATATATATGCAAATATGACCCATAGCAACAGGGAGACAGGTGTGTGTTATGCAATTCACTGCTATACCAATAAAATCAACGATATACCATGTAGACCTCCACAAGCAGCATCCTATTAAGACGTTCAGTGCTTGGTGCTTTCTCGGGAAGCATTATGAGAGAGGAGTGACCTTTGAGACTCAGCTATGCTGACCTTGGTGCTGAAGAAGGAACCCATTGTGTCATATCACTGTGTTGGCTCCTACACACAACATTCCCTTGCATTGGGAACACACAACACACACAGACAGACGGCAGATAGAGACGTACACAAAAGTACCCACACTCCTCTCCACCGCTAGTTACTTTGTTTTGATGAATAATACCCAGTGTGTATTCAGATTAGTGCGATGCTTACCTTGCAGATAGTCAGCCAGATCGCCACCGTTGCAGTACTGTGGGGAGGAACAAGACAAACAAAACCATTCTATTAGCAGGCTGTGTAAGAACAACACAGATTAGCAGTATCAAGCTGTGTGTGTGTGTGTGTGTGTACGTGTGTTTGTGTGCGACCACAAAGACCAGATAACGAAGGGTCTCATCAATTAAAATCTGATGAATGGCTGTGCTGTTATCAGTACTGACAGTCTCTGTTAATCCTGGCATTAGTCAACACAGAGAGCAGTAAGGACAGAGTGTGATGGAGAATAGTCCAAGAAAGAGATTGAGAGAGTTAGAGAAAATGTGCAAGGGAGCAGGGGAGAGAAAAGTAGAGAAACAGAGGGGAGCTAAGGGTAGGCTAAATTATGCTAGCATCTACCCCGTCTGTCCACCATTTTCCAGTTCCGTTAGTTTAACCGTAACAGTAAAAGCCTTCGTTTCATGCATGTTAACATCAGAAGCCTCCTCCCTAAGTTTGTTTTATTCACTGCTTTAACACACTCCGCCAACCCTGATGTCCTAGCCATGTCTGAATCCTGGCTTAGGAAGGCCACCAAAAATTCAGAAATTTCCATCCAACTACAACATTTTCCACCAAGATAGAACTGCCAAAGGGGGTGGAGTTGCAATCTACTGCAGAGACAGCCTGCAGAGTTCTGTCATTATATCCAGGTCTGTGCCCAAACAGTTTGAGCTTCTACTTTTAAAAATCCACCTTTCCAGAAATAAGTCTCTCAATGTTGCCGCTTTTTATATAGACCCCCCTCAGCCCCCAGCTGTGCCCTGGACATCATATGTGAATGAATTGCCCCCCATTTATCTTCAGAGTTTGTACTGTTAGGTGACCTAAACTGGGATATGCTTAACACCCCGGCCATCCTACAATCTAAGCTAGATGCCCTCAATCTCACACAAATTATCAATGAACCTACCAGGAACAACCCTAAATCCGTAAACACGGGCACCCTCATAGATATCATCCTGACCAACCTGCCCCCTAAATACACCTCTGCTGTCTTCAACCAGGATCTCAGCGATCACTGCCTCATTGCCTGCATCCATAATGGGTCTGCGGTCAAACGACCACCCCTCATCACTGTCAAACGCTCCCTAAAACACTTCAGTGAGCAGGCCTTTCTAATCGACCTGGCCCGGGCATCCTGGAAGGAAATTGACCTCATTCTGTCAGTAGAGGATGCCTGGTCATTCTTTAAAAGTGCTTTCCTCACCATCTTAAACAAGCATGCCCTATTCAAAAAATGTAGAACTAAGAACAACTATAGCCCTTGGTTCACTCCAGACCTGACTGCCCTTGAACAGCACAAAAACATCCTGTGGCGTACTGCATTAGCATCGAAKAGCCCCCGCGATATGCAACTTTTCAGGGAAGTTAGGAACCAATATACACAAACAGAAATAGCACAAACTACAAAAGGTTCTGGGACACTAAAGTCCATGGAGAATGCACCTACTCCCAGCTGCCCACTGCACTGAGGCTAGGAAACACTGTCACCACC
>NC_036862.1:29452935-29513227 GCF_002910315.2 Salvelinus sp. IW2-2015
ATACCCTAGTAAAACGGACTATCCTACCGACCCTCGACTTCGGTGATGTCATTTACAAAATAGCCTCCAACACTCTATTCAGCAAATTGGGTGTAGTCTATCACAGTGCCATTCGTTTTGTCACCAAAGCCCCATATATACTACCCACCACTGCGACCTGTATGCTCTCGTTGGCTGGCCCTCGCTTCAAATTCATCGCCAAACCCACTGGCTCCAGGTCATCTATAAGTCTTTGCTAGGTAAAGCCCCGCCTTATCTCAGCTCACTGGTCACCATAGCAGCACCCACCCGTAGCACACGCTCCAGCAGGTATATTTCACTGGTCACCGCCAAAGCCAACTCCTCATTTGGCCACCTTTCCTTCCAGTTCTCTGCTGCCAATGACTGTAACGAATTGCAAAAATCACTGAAGCTGGAGACTTATATCTCCCTCACTAACTTTAAGCATCAGCTGTCAGAGCAGCCTACCGATCATTGCACCTGTACATAGCCCATCCCACCCAACTACCTCATCCCCATATTTTTTTTATTCTGCTCCTTTGCACCCCAGTATCCGTACTTGCATATTCATCTTCTGCACATCTATCACTCCAGTGTTTAATTGCTAAATTGTAATTATTTTGCCACTATGGCCTATTTATTGCCTTACCTACCTAATCTTACTACATTTGCACACACTGTATATAGACATTTCTATTTTGTTATTGACTGTACGTTTGTTTATACCATGTGTAACTCTGTGTTCTTTGTATCGCACTGCTTTGCTCTATCTTGGCCAGGTCGCAGTTGTAAATGAGAACACCAATTAAATCCTGTTGGTTACCAAAACTTCCTCTGATCAAAGCATTGGTTTGATCTGGCCTTAAAGAGCCTCTGCCTTATCACAGTGACCGGTAGGATCTGACTCCAGTTCAGTTTATTACCACACCATGTTGTTTACCCTTTGTACAGGAAAATCAATTACAGCTCAGATCCTTATTATATTAATTATTATATTAATTCTTATCCTTATGCTCTGTGTGTATGTCCATCCTGCAGAGGCATTGAGCAGGGTTTCAATAACACATTCTCAGGGTCCGCCATAACCACAGAATTCTAGGGTAACAATATATTTCACTATTATGGGGGTGCCCACATTGATTGCTGTAAAGTTTGGGATGCCATGAATGGTTAAGGGCCCATAATTCTATTCTAGTGAATCTATCCGATTAAGTTCTGTGTGAGGACAATCATTTATGAGGTACACTGCATACAAATAATGTTTGTTCAAATAAGAAAACTGCTTTGCTTCATACTGAGAGTCAATGTTGCAGCTAAAAGGGCATCGTTTCCCTTAAAACAGTATTATTTTTAATGTGTTCCAACCGCTGACTGGAGTGTGAGCCCTGCGCGCTGATTGCTTAATAAGTGACTGCTTAATAAGTAATCTGCTCCCTCCTCTAACCATTGCGTAAAACAAACCTTTCTTACTAAGCAAAACAGGCAGTCTAGCAAACACCAGCCAGATTAGCATTCATGCTAGCCTAGTGTTGATACCATCTATGCCCATCTCTCTTGGAGTGCTATAGCATTGATTAAGCAGCCTTCTATCTATAATACCAAGGTTGAATGGTGCTCAGAGGCTACAAAGCCAGATTTATGTCTGTTTCTTCTCTTGTGCCAGGAGACCCCGCCTCCTTAATGTCAACAATCTAGAACACCCCAGGCAGGCCACGGTAACAGGTACCAGGGTTCCAAGACTTGCACAGCCAGTTACCTTAACAGCTTGAATATGAGAAGGGCAGAATAAGTATTTCAGGGCTAAATATAAGGCAAACAAACACAGTTTGCTCTTGGATAACAGTATTCCTGGAAAGCGGGTGTGGGTGTACAGGTATGTTTTTTGAGGGCTACTTAAGGTGGCATAGTTTTTTCCTTCAGGCGGTTTGTGGAATTTTGTGGTCTTGAGCAATGAGAGGGAGYGYGAGAYAGAAGGGGAAGGAGAGAGGAGAGGTATCAACACAAAGATAGAGACCCTGGCAGCTTACAGGCAGCTCAGCAGAAGAGGTTGCATTCTGCCAGTGTGACACCACCTACCTCCATGACCAGGAACACAGAGTTGGGAGTTTCCTGAATGAGAGGAGAGAAACAACATGTGTTAGAGTGATCTCTCACAACACCTGTCACATCCACTACTGTAGAGGACCAGCTTCGTCAAACAGACTGACATGTATGTACAGATACAGACCGATATAGTCTACATACAGTACAGATGGATCATATGTGTACAGTACAGAGAATAGGATTCCCTTGCCACCAAGCATGAACTGAAGCCCATAGCACATAACTGATCTGGATTAGATCCGTACAGTAGAGTAGCTGGCTCCAATCTACAGACACATTGACACCCTCATCCTTCATCTCACACTGTGCGACTGACATGGGGTTTAAGATCAAATTGGCACACCTCAAAGAAAACGTGCCGTCCTTAGTGAACCCCTCACCTCAAAGCTGTGTCGTGCTATCGTCTACATTCTTGAAGGGAAAGGAACGGAGTTCATTACACAGCAGGGTCAAGCTGAGATTGTTYGGGTGTGTGTGTGTTGTGTGTGTGTTCGGGGCTATTGGGTTCAAGGGAACTGGGCAATGTGACAGATATAGGGGACACCTTGTCAACATGGTGATGGAGGAGCTAAGAAGACGCTGGACAGGAGCCAAGTAACACAAAATCAGGCCTCCAGGTTAAGCAAGCAAGCTCACATGTATTTGGGGGAGTGTGTGTGTGTGGTGTCAGGTTGAGGGTACTGCATCATATGGCAGATCAAGCAGCTTGCCATGTGCATGAAGTTAACAACAACCATAAAAAACAACAACTGTCGTCACACATTTTCCAATCCCTTCAGCGCCATTCTAAGTAGGCTATCTATGATTAGATCCAGAAGTGTTTCTTGTGACAAGACCATGCAAACCCCTTTCCATGATTGATTCTAGGTGAAGGAAATAGCCTGTCACATGAAAGGCTAACGAGTGTATGAGTTCAAAACAATTTAATGTCATTATTTTCTGTGTACCATACTAACAAATCAAAGGGTCTCAGAAAATCAATTCCTTGACTACCAACAGCCATTCTAGTCATTTATTGGACTGCATTACTCTCTGGTTCTAATGATCTCTCAGCCAAGGTCTCRAGTTGGAGAGCAAAAACCACTGCTTTCGCTCTGCAAACCAGCCACCAATTAATTCCACTTCAGCTTTTTCCTGTCAGCTGACCTGTCAGCCTGCACCAGGCTTATTGGCTGGGCCCCTTCCTCCCTGACCAATCCCATTGGCCCGTGGCTGTGGATACTAGGAAAATGGATTTCAAGGATGTTGCTGTTGGGTTGTAGCAATGGGGGAGGGGAGACGTAGGGAGGCCACCACCATTATCTGCTCTGATCGGTGTGTGTGTGTGTGGTGGCTGGTATTGGCCTGGGGACTAGCCGTTTTCAGCCCCTGTACTATACTGGTTGATGGGGGGGGATGGGGACTGGGAGAGGAAGAATAGGAGGAAAGGAAAGAAGGGAGTTGGCCAGGCTGTACACTGTCCTGGACGGGGAGGGTAACTGATATGTGAGAGGCACAAATACAGGACAGCCTCACCCCGTTTAACCTCCAGCCCTCAGTAGGTTGAAAATGAACTGTCTATGCCACCATAAAATGTATCCTACAATAGAGTCCAAAACCTCTTCCATGGTCCAAATCTAGACTAAGTGACACTCTGTATTTTCTAAGGCAGTGGTTGGTTACAGCTGTTGCTATTATCAACATGTTTACCACAAGAGAGGAGACACCCAATGAGTCAGAATGTACTGTTACTCAAAACACTATCTGTTAAAGAATTGGACACACACAAGACCTGCCAACAGGGTTATTCTACATAACCCTCCTTCCTCAAAAGGAATACGCCAAAACAAAAACAGCAGCACAAACAATTCTGCTTCATGCTATCCAACATCAGCCCCACAAACACAGGCAGTCATATTCCACTTATAAAAGCATTTCACAATCCTTCTATTCCCATCCACTTGTTAGATGGAAAACCACTGAGTCACCAGGCGATCCAGCCAGAGTTATGCCACAAACAAGCTTTGATCGATGCTCTTCTAGGAAACACTGGAAGGAAGTGTACTACATCAGCTCGAAGAAATGTTGCTGTCTTGAGGGAAACTCAAAACATCCCCCAAGCATTTTCCACCGCTTCAGCCCTCCACCTCAGACAGTTTTAGAATGCCAGCCACTCTAGAGCCGGGCCAAAACAACAACAACGTATTCTCAGTGTGTCGGTCCTGCTTGTTGCGTCACACGATTGACTSCATGAGTGCTGGGCTACATAAGAATGAAGGGAGGGAAGGGAACAGAGGGGAGGGGGCCGGCTTGGCTCAGTTTAAAATTGCTGAAGACTTTAGAGAATAGGGTTCCATATGTGGACTGGAAATCCACCCAGCACGCATCTGTTACGCAAAGAGCATTCTGAGAACCAAGTATCTAGCCTAGTCTAATATTACTGCACGATAGATACATAGCTGTGTCACACCCTATGACAGACACTGTGGTGATTATATGACGCATGCTATGATGATTATAACTTGCTGAGAGAGCGTTGTTCTGTTAATGTGTTTCAGAGACAGGGTGAACCCTTAGGGCAGTGGTGGACATACTGCTTTGTTATTGGTGGCACGTGACCTGTTGGTGTTTTCATCACACATGTGCACAATAGACACACACACAGGTGATCTACTCACAGTGGAAGGGCACTGACTGTCCCTATGGGAGAACCTAATGTCCTGCAAAGGCATCACATCAGATACAACCTGGCAATACAAAATAGAACCTGGTTGTTTTCCCCACACTAAAACAGTTTATTTTTTAAACATATGAAAAATATATATTTATATATATGAGATCACCGTTTTAGGTCACGAGTGTCCAGAAATTAGGCCAAATAACAAGAGGTATCCTGCTCCTCTTCCCTCTCCTTAGGCCAAAACAAGGCAGAGGAGTATAGAAAAGACAGTACAATAAAGAATGTCAGGAAAATATTGATTCATGAAATTAGATGCCTCTAGCACAACACTTTCTCCTTGCTTGGTGCATATTGAACCAAATATGCATGTTTGCGTGTTATTTTTCCTCACTTAGGGCGAACAAAGCACACAACTACAGTACTATAGTTTACCATCCCGTCAACTTTTTCCAACATTTKTTTTCTTTTTTCTTCTTTTTTTTTTTGATCTGAAAGGTATTGCCGGTATCAAAGCCAAATGACCTAGTTGCTGTAAATGAGAATGTGTTCTCAGTCAACTTACCTGGTAAAATATGGGTTAAAGAAAATTTAAAAAATAACATTTCGGTAAAGTTCTGCCTACGGCTTGGTATAAAACATAGCCATAATGCTGAGGCGGCATTGGCACACACTACGCTCTTAAACTCTTGCTAGGCAGCGCCCTGTTACCATCCTCCTGGCAGTTCTAAACTTTGCAAGGCATCTAGCCCATCTCTTGGCATAGCCCACCACTAAGCATGCACTGTTTTCTTAACCACAATGGGATGGATCCAGAAATAATTACAGTGGAAATAAATATCACTGAATTATGAAAATACTGGAATGAAGTAGGCTAATGCAACTGAAATCAAATCAAATCAAATTTTATTAGTCACATACACATGGTTAGCAGATGTTAATGCGAGTGTAGCGAAATGCTTGTGCTTCTAGTTCCGACAATGCAGTAATAACCAACAAGTAATCTAACCTAACAATTCCACAACTACTACCTTATACACACACACAAGTGTAAAGGGATAAAGAATATGTACATAAAGATATATGAATGAGTGGTGGTACAGAACGGCATGGCAAGATGCAGTAGATGGTATAGAGTACGGTATATACATATGAGATGAGTACTGTAGGGTATGTAAACATAAAGTGGCATAGTTAAAGTGGCTAGTGGTACATGTATTACATAAAGATGCAAGATGCAGTAGATGATATAGAGTACAGTATATACATATGAGATGGGTAATGTAGGGTATGTAAACATTATATTAAGTGGCATTGTTTAAAGTGAAGGCATGTATCAAATGGTTGCTTACTGAAACTCCCAAAGTAATCCTTGAAATATATTTTAAGCAATAGCCTACCTGCGTGTGGTCAACTAGATGACCATTTCAGCACCATTTTGATTGGGACAGCGCCATCGCTCTGATTTGAGACAAGCGTGGGGGCTCATCTTGACAGATTAATCTGTCAGACTTTTGTTTTCACTGAATCTTCGTTTGGATATTGGTTGGGCTACAATTAGGCTAGAGAAATGTTATCTATGTTGAGGTGAATGCTGCTCATCATCATCTTGCCTAGTTGGCTCATTTATTACAACATTTTGCCATCGTATCTAGTTTGCGAGTGAAGAGAAAAATAATCCACTTGTTAGTCGCTTAGTATCCTAGGCCTACTCCCAACCAAACATCTGTGACTTCACTGGCTTGTCTGATAATCAATCAATGTGATTTTGTGTCACTGAATCTTCATTACTATAGGCTATTTGGTTAATTGGTTTGTGGATGGGAAAATAAGTGGAGGTGGTTCTCATCTATTTGTTTGCACATCTATCACTGATCAGAAACATTTAGCATGCAATGATAATGCCTAAATCAAGAGTAGGCCTATTATTTTGCTCAATCGCGTATAGCCAACTCCAAAAGCCTGCATAGGTTGTGAAATATGAACACCAGACTTGCATGCTTTTGAAAATAGGATTGATATTTTTTTATCGGTATGATGAAGACCCTACGCCTGCTCCCTAACAAAGTGTAGTGAGGGTAGGAAAGAGAMGAAATGTGGATAAAAATAGCATGGGCTTGAGCTCCGTTTCAAAATATATTTTWAWTTTTTTTTTTATATGACAGCGGTTCCACATGTTCCCATGATCTAAGCTGTGTGGGAAGAATATTTTATGTATTTTATATTCCATTATAAAATATATGTCTGTGACTGTGATCAGGTAAGTGTGTCTTTTCAGTTTAACTGAACAAAATAACGAACTACTGATTTCATTTGGATGGCTTAGCCATGGCTGCACAGACCAGTAACATTGGCCTAATTAAACTCAAAATAGCTATTCTATTCCTTAGAAAATATATTTTATTCGTCTTATAATGTTTCTTAGGACCTGCCTAAACACATTAATAAAGGATTTCCTTTTGATGGTGTATAATCTCAATGGATTTATGAAAATAGATGCCCACCAAGATCTCCACACCACTACTACCACTCATCCCTGGCATGCGCACGGGAGGCATTGTATATAGACTCACATTGAGTCATTGCTCACATTGTATATAGACTTATTTTTCTACTGTATTATTGACTGTATGTTTTGTTTATTCCATGTGTAACTCTGTTGTTGTATGTGTCGAATTGCTATGCTTTATCTTGGCCAGGTCGCAGTTGCAAATGAGAACTTGTTCTCAACTTGCCTACCTGGTTAAATAAAGGTGAAATAAATAAATAAATAAATAAATAAATAAAAGGTATAAAAAGGCTATGCAGGCAAGACTGTGGTAAAAAGGGGCATGTTTGTAAGGGGGTCATTAACATTGCCCACTTTGTTTTACACGCTAAATACTATAAATCTTATGTGAAAGCAGTATGTGTGTGTGTGGGGGAGATTTGAGTGTGCTGGGAGGGAGTTGCTAACTGCTACAGTATGGAGAATGTTCTAACCCATTTAACAGGCTGTAAAGAAAAGCCAGATGATGGAATACAGAGGGGCAGACAGTTAGTTTTCTAGGAAAACCGACAGGATTCCTGAAATCTCCCATGTGCGCCAAGAACAAGTTCTACTGCCCAGAGCCCACCCCTTATTTTATCAAGTCAGCCCCCGCCCCGTTTACCTCGCTTTACACACACACACACACACACACACACACACACTCTCACTGATGCTAGGATACAGTGTTCTACCAGAGTTCAGAAGAGGTTTTGAAAGCTTCCACCACGGGACTGCCTCACAGACGCATGACTCTTAAACTTCATAAACAAACCCACCTCCTACCCTGCCTCTCTTCTTTCTATGGATGCACATTTTGGTCAATTTAACTGCTCACTAACTGACCCTCATTAACCAGTAAAAATAAATAATAATCCAAACAGTAAAATGACGTGACCAACAGAAAATACTATCAAAGACATGTATATAATGACGAGATGCTCATGTTTCCYCCCTAACAATGGTAATCGTCCCAAGGCGAGAAGGCAGACGACAAGCTAAGGCCCAAAATAACCCCATAGAAACGCGTTGGACTTATTTTGAACAGATTTTGGTGAGAGTGAAACCTCTCACGTCACCTCTTCCTCTTATGCATACAAGGACCGGACATTTTTCATTAAGAGCTTAATAGAAACATGCAACAATATCAAGCCTATCTTCTTCCAGTCAAAAGACTGTAGRTTATTATTCAACATGCAACTCCTGTAATGCAGCAGCTAATAAAATGTAATTTTCAAACATTTACCAAAATGCATTATGGGGAAGACACAGTTGTAAACAGCACACCTAATGCGAGCAGTTCCATATGTAACAGAGATTAACATCTAATAGCAACTACTATGATGGGTTGCTAATATGACTAAGATTGTGCTTCTGGACAACGAAAGAAAGTTGATATGAAAACCAATACAAGAGGAGAGAAATGCTGATTAATGGCACGAGGAAGTCTTTATAAAATAATTGCCACCACGATGGATTTTCGCAAAGCTACTTTGAAGCAAGGTAAGACATGCCTCARTATTTGAAGTAAAGTGAACAATTACACTGCCTCAAGCTGACATTGCAAAGTGGTGGGTCACGTCTGATAGTCAACGGTCGACAGGCATCCAGCCGAATGGCGAATGGGAGGCACGGTTTACCATACCAGTTGAGATTGAGAAATAAAAATAGATCTTTTTTAATCTTGGCACCAAAGTTAACACGCGATTGAATTTAGCGTTTGTTATTGGTTGCACAATGACTGGGCTTACAAAAGCAGGTTTCACTCCCGTAGCCTGACCACTTTTTGAGGAGCTACTCTCGTGCTGACTGACAGGTTGTAGGCTATTCCGCTCCTCAAACTAGGCTCTGTATGCGTGTGATAAATAAAATGTATGACGACTAACAAAAATAATGCAAATTAACCTGTAGACCTACTTCTTTCTATTTTCATTGTGGCTCTTATTGGTCAACCTCTCCCTCTCCAGTTTCATGTCTGGTGAATCAGTGTGGGCTGTGTACCAGGCTAGTGTCATAGATGCCAATTCAAGATGGTCTCGAATCCATTTCAATGCCTTATGGGTCTACCACTTACACACTCTCGCTCTCTGCAGTGAACCTTTAATGAAATAGCAGGTATGTACCGAGCAATGCTGTACAGTCTGGGCTCTGTCAGCCTGGAGAGAGACTCTGATTACTGTTCTCTGCATCACACTGCTGCCTCACTCCCGCTTAACAGCTCCATAAAGAAGAGCAGGGACAGACGTAGCCTAGCTAGTGTTGCATAGGCCTGTTATGATATAAGCCTAATGAGCAGAACACCTCAGGATCAGAATAAGCTCTGTAACCTTCCCGTCACCCAGCCCTACTCCTACACCCATACTGTCTTTATAAACATGACTCCTTTCTGAAAACACTCTAATTAATTAGTTATATTGAGTCATTTATCAGACGTTGGTTTCATTTCCACAGAGACTTCCAATACGTGCAGAAGGAGATAAAAACAGTCGGAAATCTCACACGCACAGGGATTCACAAAGAATGTGTGTGAAACTAGTCAGTGCATGGTTAGAGACCACATTCACACTACTGTGTCACTGAGGTATTAGCACACAGTGGTGTAGGCCAGAAGACCATGAATAGCAACAGTGTGATTATGTGAGAGCATGCGTGTGTGTGTACGTGATAGATGGAGTACTTCTGTGTGTACTAGTGATTGCTGTGTGTGTGTACGTGAGAGTAGTTGTGTGTGTGTGTACTAGTGATTGCTGTGTGTTGAGCATGACAGATTCATTTGTTTGAGTGTGTATGCTCTGTGTGTGTGTGTGTGTGTGTGTGTGTGTGTGTGTGTGCATATCCCTCATAGGGTATACTGTATACTACACATGAATGATTGCTATCACAAGGTCTGTGATGTTTGTGTCTATAGGCTAGGCTTTATGTTTTGCCAACATTAAGATCTAAAGGAGCCCTCACCGTGAAGCGGGACTTTCAAGCAGCGTTCTCTAACGAGGCACCACCTCACACTCTTACAAACACGCAGTGACAGTCCTCCTACCCTCAGCTAATGACTGTCGACTGTAAACAGACCACACAAGCTTAATTGGCCTTTCAGGGGTGTGGCATCGGTAACCACTAGCGGCCCTCCACCTCAACTAAGACTGAAGAGTAGGAGTAAGGACAGGCTAATATCTAGGCCTATATCTGAATCCAGATGTCAGGTCTAGTTTTTGTTCTTTTACTATTTGGACAAAAACAAGATTTAAAAAAAAAAATTAAACAATACCAGGAATTCAGCCAAAAAATATATAATTGCAGAAATCTCAATTATTTAAAAAAATAATAATAATCTGTTCCAAAGTAGGAAAGAGGATAATGGCGGACGGAAGACAGGGTGGTGCGGCAAGTGCCGCTTCTCATACGAATGCTGTTATTTTATCTAAAACATCAGGTGTACGCCGACCCCAGCTAAGTAACTCATGCAAAGAGTTAAAGCACAATTATGTGTTTTATCTCCAGTACTTTGCCATGATTGTCAGTTATGTAGCTGCTCTACTGATAATCTCAGTGCGTCCTTGCTGGGATGACACAAATCTACTGCCGGAGAATATCAACACCAAACACATTGGTTCACCATTCCACGGGAGCGGACAGTACACAGCATACCATAATGTTCTGAATAATGGCCAAGTCTACCTTGCTCCCTATTCCACTGAACCGCTTAGGCGTAGCAAACACAAGTCCAACATTTATCGGAAACTGTTAAACTACCTGTTCACTACCCTCCTGCTCTCCGGGGATGTGCAACTCAATCCTGGGCCTAACATCACCAAGCCAGCGATACTCACCAGAGTGGAAAGCAGTGGATGGCCTCGTCCACTGATCGTCGCCGCTGTGGAAGTGGGTGAGTGCTATGGTCCCATGGTTTCTCTCGACTCACCCGGCTCCAGGATAGATTTTTACTCTTCAAACATACCCAAGTCGCTATATGCAATCCCTGACTCTGCTTCTGGTACGCAAGCTGTTTTAATTAGTTCCCCGCATCCAGTGCAGGCGGGAGGGATTGTTAAAAAGTGATCAAATTCAACATCTACTCACAGACTCCAACCTTGACTTCCTCTGCCTCTCATAGACATGGCTCCATAAAAACTCRCCATATGCTGCTTTGATTGTGCCTGGCTACAATGTTTTCAGGAGAGACAGGATTGAAGGAAGAGGGGGTGTGATGATTTACATTAAAGAACATATCCGATGTAAACAAATTGAGTGGTCATGTGATAATGAACTAGAATGTATTGGCCTGAATGTTACACTGTCTCCCCAAATGTCTTTTACCCTTATTGGAATGTATAGGCCACCTTCCACCAAAAGTGTGTTTTTTGATRAGTTTAATAACATGCTTAGGGAATGTGATTTTGGGAAAGAGGTCATCTTAAATGGGAGATTGTAACATTAATTATGAAGACAAGTCTTGTAGAAAAACCCTCAAACGGATCACTAATACCTTTGACCTTACACAGCTAGTTAAAGGGCCAACCAGGGTGACTTGTTGCTCTAAAACACAGATTGATTTGGTGTTCAGTAATAAACCAGAGAGAGTGACTAAATCATTCAATATGGTTACTGTGCTATCTGATCATAATCTGACACTTATAGCCAGAAAGCTGTCTAAGAGCAGGTTTAACCTCTCTACTGTTAAAAAGCCGGATCAACTAAGAATACCTAAGAGTGAATTAAACTATTTTGAAAACGCAATTAAGGGAAGTAACTGGAATGATCTCTTGTCCTATACAGATGTGGAAGCTGATAGTCAGGTTTTTCTATCCACAATCCAGACTACAATAAATGGTTTCCTAAAGAAAATCAAATCCAAACCTGGCCAAAAGAGCACCCTTCCTTGGCTAAATGGAGAAATCTGGAAATTGATGAAAGAACGAGATTATGCTCTAAAAATAGCCCTAAGATCCAAATTAGAGCATGACAGACATAGGTTTACCACGTTGAGAAATAAGGTGATGAAAGAAATCACAGGCCAAGGCAAACTTTTTTATTAACATAATTGGTGAAGCAAAGGGAAATTCTAAATTGATCTGGGAGAATCTAAAAAAGTTAACAGGGAAAAACCATAGTAACACTGCAAAAAGCCTAGAAATCATGGTGAATAACAATCTAACACAGGATTCAGTCGTAATAGCAATAGCCTTCAATTCCTACTTTATTGACTCTGTCAGGGTACTGACACAGAACCCCTCCACTGGTTTCTTGGGCTCAGTGCTAGTGAATGACGCTCAACCTGTCTTCATCATAAGGGAGGTTTCTGAGTCAAAGGTGAACAAGGTGATTAGCTCACTAAAGAACTCTAAAGCCAAAGATGTGTTTGGGCTGGATTCTACCTTTCTTAAAAACTACAAAGAGTCACTCATTGGCATCATTACTAAGGTCACCAACACATCTATTGGTCTCGGGGTGTTTCCAAGGGTATGGAAGTCGGCCATAATAACGGCCATCTTTAAATCAGGCGACCCTGCTGACGTGAGTAACGATAGGCCCATTAGTATACTACCTGTGGTGTCAAAGGTTGTTGAAAAGTGTGTAGCAGAACAACTGATTGCCCACCTCAACAACAGCCCCTTCACATTACACTCCATGCAGTTTGGCTTCAGAGCGAAACACTCCATAGAAATGGCCAACTGCTTTCTTCTGGAAAATGTGAAGTCCAAGATGGACAAAGGGGGCGTTGTTGGGGCTGTGTTTCTGGACCTAAGGAAGGCTTTTGATACTGTTAACCATGAGATTCTCATCACAAAATTGTCCAAGTTCAACTTTATCCCCGATGCCTTGAGATGGATGAAATCATACCTTGAAGGCAGAACTCAGTGTGTCAGAGTGAGCAATGAGCTGTCGCCCACTCTTAGCTATGATGTGGGCGTGCCCCAAGGGTCAATACTGGGGCCCCTCCTGTTCAGCCTGTACATTAATGATCTGCCTTCTGTCTGTACTGGGTCTGAAGTTCAAATGTATGCAGATGATACAGTGATATATGTGCATGCAAATAGCAAACAACAAGCTGCACAAGAACTCACTACTGTAATGGTCCAGGTTACAAAGTGTCTCAGTGACTCGTGTTTGCATCTCAATGTGAAAAAAAACTGTTCGCATGTTCTTCACAAAGAGGGCAACAGATGCTACTGAGCCAGATGTCTAAGTGTCAGGGGAGAAGCTCCAGGTGGTATCTGATTTTAAGTACCTTGGCATCATACTTGATTCCAACCTCTCTTTTAAAAAGCATGTGAAAAAGGTAATTCAAATAACCAAATTCAACCTAGCCAATTTCCGATTTATACGAAATTGTTTGACTACAGAGGTAGCAAAACTGTACTTCAACTCTATGATACTCCCCCACTTAACATACTGCTTGACTAGTTGGGCCCAATCTTGCTGTACAACATTAAAACCTATTCAGTCTGGTCCCGTGTGGCTCAGTTGGTAGAGCATGGCGCTTGCAACGCCAGGGTTGTGGGTTCATTCCCCACGGGGGGACCAGGATGAATATGTATGAACTTTCCAATTTGTAAGTCGCTCTGGATAAGAGCGTCTGCTAAATGACTTAAATGTAAATGTAAAAATAGGCTCTCAAAGTGCTTGATAGGAAGCCCAATAGCCATCATCACTGTTACAGACTCAGAAAGCATGAGCTCCTGAGTTGGGAAAATGTTGTGCAATACACCGACGCATGTCTTMTATTCAAGATCCTAAATGGCCTGGCTCACTCTCCACTCAGTATTTTTGTTTAACAGAAAACCCAAACATATGGCAGCAGATCCACAAGGTCTGCCATGAGAGGTGACTGTATAGTTCGCTTAAGGAAAATCACCTTTAGTAAATCCGCTTTCTCTGTGAGAGCTTCCCATGTCTGGAATACACTGCCATCAGACACACATAACTGCACCACATATCACACTTTCACAAAATGCATGAAGACATGGCTAAAGGTCAATCAGATTTGTGAACATAATCCCTAGCTGTGTATTGCTCTTATTCTTTCCCATGGGTTGTCTGTAGCTTGGTGGAGGGTGGCGAGGAAGCACTGTTTGTGCTTTAAATGGTCTTATGTTTTCTCTGTCTGTATGCTATGTTGCTTGTCCTATGTTGCTCTGCGTGTGCTCACTGCTCAATGATTGTAATTATTTTTAATAACCTGCCCAGGACTGCGGTTGAAATGAGCCGGCTGGCAAAAACCGCACTTTTACTGAAACGTTGATAATGTGCACTGTCCTGTAAAAATTAAATAAACTACACTCAAAGTATCCCAAAATAAATAGTGATCATGTTCTAATGCAAATAATGTATGAATTGTTATTTTCAAATACATCTTCTTTTTGGGCTTAGTTGTGGTCAATTTGCAGTGTCAAATTAATATAATTATGTTCCGCCCCCCCCTCCCAGAAAAAAAATCAGCCCATGGCTGAATCTAGATACCTACCCCCGTGCTAGGCCTTGCTAAATGTTAAAGCTACAATATTTAACATTTTGGGCAACCTTACCAAATTCACATAGAAATGTGAGTTATAGATCTGTCATTCTCAATAAAAGCAAGTCTAGGAAGCAGTATAATCGGTTCTGTGTGCACTATTTCTATGTTTCCTATTGTTGAGTTAAATTTTTGCGTCTTTTACTATTGGTTTTGAACACCAGCTTCAAACAGTTGAAAATACATCATTTTTGGTTATTGAATTTTTTGTTTTGTTTTTACTGTGTTTGATATTAAATTGTGGAGCGATTTATGCATATTGCACCTTTAACCGGGGCTCCATAAACATCCACAGGAATGAGGGCAAAGATGCATGAGCACCTGCTATCTTCTATTGGAAAGATAGGGTGGCAGCTGTTTTAGGTATTTGTCTCACAACAGCGACCTAGCCGACAATGGCAACTATTTTCCTTGTCAGTCAGAGGGAGAGGGGAGGGTGCCCCAATGCCCCCGCCAGGACAATGCTGTAACTCTGTCTGGTGGTTGTTGCACAAGCCCTATCATTTACAGCTCTCTGGGTAAACTGAGTGACCCGGCGCATGTAGTGCAAGCCAGAACAGCTGAAGAGGCTGGGCAGAGGCCCACAGAGAGAGAGAGACGAGAGAGAGTATGGTTAGAGAGATAAAAATAAGGGAGATTGAAGAGTGAAAGGGAGAGCGAGATAGAGAGATGTATGGAGAAAGAGAGTAGGAGAGGGATAGATAAAAAAGGGAGGAAGGGAAAGAGGGAAGAATGACAGGGAGAGAGAAACCCAGCAGTCACAAAGCCAGAAGCCAGCGTTCTCCCACACTTCTCCATTACGGTCAGGCTGCACATTCAGATGGTCACAGAGAGGGGAATAAACAACATACCAGACAGACATACAGAAAGGCCGAGATTGTAACTGGTGACTGGAGAGGGGAAACCATGACCAGGGGAACAAAACAAAGGAGAGAAATGAGAGAGAGTGCAATAGAAAGAGAGACAGAGTGAAAAGAAACCCTAGAAAGAGAGAGGGCGCTTGGAGGCCTAACACCCATCAATAACACTGCAACACTATCTCCCTCTAAAACGCCAAAGCTGCAGTCTCTCCTCTCTTCCCTTTCAGACGACATCTCTAAGCCCCACTGCCTGTGTGCCAAAAGTGACAGCTGCAGAGGGGAGAGATGGCCCAGGGAGGGTCCTGCCAATGGGGGGAGAGGAGAAGAGGGGGGAGAGAAAGAGAGACCGACTAAGACACACTACACACAAAGCCCAAACCAGTGTCTTCAATTATGGTTAGTGTTCTGTGGGATTCCTACTCACTTCCAGGTAGAAGTTGCCCGCTCCCCTAACCACATACAGTTTATATACACAAAAGTATGTGGACATCTCTTCAAATTAGTGGATTCGGCTATTTCAGCTACACCCGTTGCTGACAGGTGTATACAATCGAGCACCCAACCAATGCAATCTCCATAGCCAAACATTGGCAATAGAATGGCCTTACTGAAGAGCTCAGTGACTCAACATGGCACTGTCATAGGATGCCACCTTCCCAACAAGTCTGTTCGTCAAATTTCTGCACTACTAGAGCTGCCACGGTCAACTGTAAGTGCTGTTATTGTGAAGTGGCAACCTCTAGGCGCAACAACGGCTCAGCCGATAAGTGGTAGGCCACTCAAGCTCACAGAACGGGTCTGCCGAGTGCTGAAGCAAGTAGCGCGTAAAAATCTTCTGTCCTGTTGCAACTCTCACTACAGAGTTTCAAACTGCCTCTGGAAACAACGTCAGCACAAGAACTGCTCACCGGAAGCTTAACAAAATGGGTTTCCATGGCCGAGCAGCCACACACAAGCCTAAGATCACCATGCGCAATGCCAAACGTGGCTGGAGTGGTGAAAAACTCACCACCATTTGACTGTGGAGCAGTGGAAACACGTTCTCTGGAGTGATGAATCACGCTTCACCATCTGGCAGTCCGACAAAGGAATCTGGGTTTGGAGAATGCCAGGAGAACGCTATGACTTTTGAATGAGATATTCACCGAGCAGGTGTCCACATACTCTTGGTCAAGTAGTTATGATCAGACTCCCTGACCCCCAATCTTAACCTTAATCATAAGGGGTATGAAAATATATTGGCACCTAGTGCCTGTATTAGTGGGTTTAACCTACTTCCATCCATTCAGTCCATTCAGTATTGATAAGGGGCTTTTCAAACTCATTATACATCACACGCTACATTAGTATAATGAAAGGTCTGACTATACGTGGTGATCACATCAGGGGTGCGGATAGAGGGATGAAGGGAGGAGGGTCGGATGGGTAGAGCAGCAGGGTCCCGGTGGGAGGCTTACATAAACAAAGAAAGTGCCTCACCATGTGGGCAGCGCTGCTTGATCATGACTTCAATAACTCTCTCTCTTTACCGCTCTTTCCATCTCTCCCTATTGGCTGGAACCCTACTGGAAAGGCTTTTTATAAATAGAGAATGCAGAGTGAGTCATAGGGCTATCTGCTAACCTTGGAGTGAACAATAAAACCCACGCACACAGAGAGCTCTAGGACTGAGGGCTGAGCTAAGCTGGTTTTCAAAGGCTTTCCTGCTCTTTTATAGAAGGCTCTCAGTGATTTCCATGGTGAACCAAAGCTACAGGTCCAGTAGTCACCATGAAGTAAGGTCATGGTGAGAGACTAAAACCTGACCTTTGGTGGCAGCCATTTTGTCACCCACCTTGAAGTGGACGACCCTCCCCCCTGGCCCTGTTACATGACTGAGGACGGTCAGCGGTGTGTGCTGATTGACGACCAGCGGAGGTGATGGGCGGTACAATGCATGATGCTGGTGTAACCATGGCCAGTCATGTGACTGAGAAGCTCCACCAGTCAGTCAGTGGTCACAGCCTTGGACCACCAGTCAGAAGTCTTATCGAAGTTAATGGTTTACACATGAATGTCCACTAACATTACACACATACTTCTGCTCTGGTAATCTGCAGCCAGCTCCACATGGACCGGGCAAACAGAGAAAAGGTCTACTCAGGAGCTTGGCAACCCATTATGGTGTCTGTCTGTCTCACTGGTGATCTAGTGATTGTGAGTGTTCTGCTTGTATACAGTTGCACTGCACTGCCCATGCACTGTCCCATTTGGCTAGTTATAATGAATAAAATAATTGGATTCTAGCCATGTAGATCTAATTGAGCACTGTTGAAGAGAATGGCTAGTTGAATCGAAGAGCGGTCATCGTAAAAAGCACCAGAGTGAACTAGATGCTGTCAGCACGCAGCCTACGGGCTTTAGTGAAGTTAGGCTAAATCAAATGCAGTAGACACATCCAGTCTGCCTGCAATCAGCTGAGCTCAACCTTACTTCAATGGAAAACCAGATAAGCACTTACCTGGACATCGTAAAGTGCCACAATGTTCTCATGTTGAAGTTCCTGGGAAAAGTAATGAAGAAAGAAGCACATTAGTGACGCATTAGCTACTGTACTGTTGACGTGACAACTGGCTTCTATTTACATTTATAACAAGGAAGTCAAGGCCTTTCAGTCAAACATGCTGACTGATGGAGGATCGATGTCAACTAATTCTTTAAATTTTCCAAGATAAATGACAAGCAATTAGGTTAAGCATACTACTCACCTTGAGGATTTTGATTTCCTTGCCAAGCAGGATCTGGGACTTGGAGAGGTTCTTCTTGTTAATGCTCTTGACGGCCACCTCCCAATCCGTCTTCTGCAGATGGAGCAAGGAGAGAAATAAAGAACAATTAGTTAAAATCTCTTTAGATGTGTTCAGTTCCCCCATCACTCACACTAATGTTAAGGGAAGTGTTTGTACATGCGTGTGTGTAAAGCCTAGGCCAGCTGGCCTTTAATTGCTTTGTGTGCACTGTGCATCATTGTTTGAGAGAGAGAGATGCGGGGGAAGAGAGGACATCTTAGACATTAAATCAACACAGGTTTCTCGGGTTTCAATCAGATAGGCCTCTGTGACACTGAATGACAAAACAGTCAAAAGAATACTAGAACACTGAGTTATCATGCGAGGTATCCCACTTCCACTAAAACCTGAGCGAGAGACCTATTTTCTACTCAAGTTTAGAGATACCGTTTCCATGCTTTCTTTACTCACATGAGCCCTTAGTGTGACTGAGTAGCTTGTAAAAAAATCACTATTCAAGCTCACATGACTCAAAATGCTTGATTTATTTGCCCTTGAGCTAGAGACACTGAGCTTAGACAATGACCACAACTAGCCTAAATTGTTAGGTGGAATGGATGGTGTGGAGGAGGCATGGAGGCTAGGTGGAATGGATGGTGTGGAGGAGGCATGGAGGCTAGGTGGAATGGATGGTGCATTGTAAGACTTTCCGAGAGGAATTCTATGAATAAAAAGGGCTGCTGCTTCCCATATGAATCTAGGTTAATAGGAGAGGTTTTAATTCTGTGTTTCAATTGCCTCTGCCGCTAGGCAGGGTTCTACTGGTAGTTAGCACAGGGAGGCAGCACATGACAGCATGCCCCAGCCAACCGTGACATATACCGAGGCAGTGCAGCAAACAGAAACCCCATACAATAGAATCACCCCATCGGCCTATGGTGTAATGCTGAGCAGAGGGTGGTGGGTATTGTTTGCACCAAATCAAGTTAATGACCAGGCTCCTGCTATGATGACACAGACAGTCAGAGACTGAAGGGCAAAGTAAGTACTTTCCATTGGACTTTTTTTTATTAGTTAGATGTAAAATTGCACAACTAGGATCTCCTCTGCCAATTTCTTCAGTTATCTTAAATTAATTTGAGGAAGTGCATAATGGCTCCGGTGCCTCAAGATGGACTATTGCTGTTTTTTATCTTGTTTTTCAAGTGAAGGTCTTTTAAGGGAGTAAGTGAGCACACCCGTTCGGTTCAACTATTAGGTGCCAGCCGAACCAAAGCATGTGGAAGTCTTTAATGTCAGCAACATAGGGATGGGCACCTCTCCCTGTCAAGGCGATTCGATACACATCTAGACACATGGGCTCCGATACAATACGGGAACAATATGTTTTGGTTTGAAATTATTTGGTGCGATTCGGTTTGACTAGAGAATTAATTGATGTCATTCAGTTTGATGCGATACACAAACATACCTTTTCCATTCTAAATTAAAATCTTCTGCTGATGGAGCTCATGAGCTGGGCCTCTCTTAGCTGGATCTGTCTGAGCTGACTAAATCACCATCACCTACTAATTAACTTGTTTTTGCAGATTAAAAGTTTGAGCTAGTAATATATCAATATTTATCATTTACACAAATTAGCTATGGCATTATCAACTTTACCCTTTATCTTAAAATTACCATATACACTGATTGTTTAAAGCAAAACTACCAAAACTATTGCTGACGTTGAACCAGAACAATCCAAATAAAATCTATTGTAAGCCCCTTTCAGCAGGTATAGCCCAATGAGGCTCCCGAGTGGCACAGTGGTCTAAGGCACTGCATCTCAGTGCTAGAGGCATCACTACAGACCCTGGTTTGATTCCAGGCTGTATCACAACCGGCCGTCATTGGGAGTCCCATAGGGCGGCGCACAATTGGCCCAGGATCGTCTGGGTTTGGCCCGGGGTAGGCCGTCATTGTAGATAATAATTTGTGCTCCAGGGGACGTCGACAGATTTTTCACTCTGGGATTCGAACCCGCAACTTTTCAGCTACTGTCCCAACGCTCTTAACCACTAGGCTATCTGCCGCCCTGACTACACTGTGTAAGACAAAGAAAATACAACAGGCAAATGCATATGTGATCTCAATAGTGACGGCATGGCTAGTTCAAACTGCAGGACTTAGTGAATAGATCACAGGAGACAAAGTGAGAGACAATAATGAATAAAGATGTTCATACATGCACGTGTATCTGTAGTGAGTGGGCCYCATGAAAGCCCTCGGATCAATTTCCAATTTAGGAACTAATTCGGGGTCTCAACTTACTGTTGCAAGTTACAATACATCAGGTGCAATTTTTAAATTTGGATGTCCATTAGCATTTTCTCTTGTTAAGTACAGTGCCTTCGGAAAGTATTCAGACCCCTTGACATTTGCCACATTTTGTTACGTTACAGCCTTATTCTAAAATATATATATATATATCCTCAGCAATCTACACACAATACCCAATAATGTTTTTATTTTTTATTTTAGCAAATGTATTAAAGATAAATATAAATAACTATTTGCATAAATATTCAGACACTTTGCTATGAGACTCGAAATTGAGCTCAGGTGCATCCTGTTTCTATTGGTCATCCTTGAGATGTTTCTATAACTTGATTGGAGTCCACCTGTGGTAAATTCAATTGATTGGACATGACTTGGAAAGGCAAAAATGTCTATATAAGAGCCCACAGTTGACAGTGCATGTCAGAGCAAAAACCAAGCCAGAGCATTGGACTAGTTAACCGTGAGGTTGCAAGATTGAATCCCTGAGCTGACAAGGTAAAAATCTGTCGTTCTGCCCCTGAACAAGGCAGTTAACCCACCGTTTCTAGGCCTTCATTGAAAATAAGAATGTGTTCTTAACTGACTTGCCTAGTTAAATAAAGGTGTAAAAAAATTACCGATTTCCGATTGTTATGAAAACTTGAAATCGGCCCTAATTAAACGACCTCTACACTGTACGTCACTGACAGTCAGTCATTTAGCCCATGTCAGCTAAAATTATTTTGATTGCTAAATTAGTTTTGCAGCCAGTTATCTAAACTTGCTATTATGGTCGAATTACCTGCTGTCTCTCCACTATCAAACCAAGAGGGGGGGACAAAAATGTTTGCTGGCAATTTGGGGGGGGTAGGGGTTACGGATGCGGTACACAGACCAGCGAGTAACTGTGGCCCCTCATGATGTGTTCAGATTTTTTGGTGGCCCCCACCCCATCAAAGTTGCCCATCCCTGGTCTAAACAGTGACAGCAGGGCTAGTTCAAACTGCAGCAGGATGCTTAAAAGATGAGGCAATTCATCAGCCCTGTTAAAAGTGGACCTGGCATCATGTGATTGGAATATTTATAACCCTGCATCGGCATGCCTTCTATTTATAGGATTATTTCCACCTAGGCTAGGAGATGGAGGACAGACAGAATAGGATGTTATTGGTGCTTACATTTTAACCAGCTCAAGAACGTCACACAGCTTCAAATGTACACTAAATTTAGCTGCTATGTTCTGGTCACAGGCAAACGCATAGGGCTAGGTACAGTATGAACATAAGCTACACCCCAGCTCAGGCTCCTCAATAACAGTGAAATGTACAATACTATGGTGTTACCATGTCAACCCAGCTATGACACTATAATGTAGGTGTTCCTATAACGCACGTGTCAAACATAAGGCCCGCATGCACATTTCTATCCGGCCCACAGTGATTTGGGTTGTCAATTCATTTCGGCCCGCTTCCATACGCGATGCGCTGCACTACAAGTCCCAGCAGGCACTACCAACATGCTGCACGCCAACCGGTAGTGCATTGTCACACACACACCTCTTCTCCCAGAGCCACACACACCCACCCACAAGCTAGCCAGTGCGCTGTATCATCATGAATGCCACTGACCTAATCTTCTACCAGACTGAAAGTTTAAACTGTTGTAGACTAAATGTCCATGCCAAGTGTTGGTTCTAACAGTTCATTGCTGTAGCACACAGAATTTGATCTTGGTTGTCAAAAAGTTACAAGATAAAGGATTCACACACAGGTATAAGTTACTACTAAAGGACAATAGGACACACAATGAGTATTAATGAGTCAACAGTTGAGTCATCTACTTTATGAAATTACAGCCTGATGCGCTTGCGTCAATGAATTGAAAGTCAATCGCGCTGCTTTCGTGTGTCCACAGTGGAGGGAAAGTGTACAGACACATGCCACAGTCCTAGCTAGACTACTACACTGAACAAAAATAAATGAAACATGCAACAATTTCAAAGATTTTACTGAGTTACAGTTCATAAGTAAATCAGTCAATTTAAATATATTAATTAGGCTCTAATCTATGGATTTCACATAACTGGACATACAGATATGCATCTGTTGGTCACAGATACCTTAAGGTTGGAAAAAGGTTGGGGCGTGGGATCAGAACATGAGCCTCAGGATCTCTGTCCATTCAAATTGTCATCAATAAAATTAAATTGTGTTCATTGTCCGTAGCTTATGCCTGCCCATACCATAACCCCACCATGGGGCACTCTGTTCACAAGGATGACATCAGCAAACCGCTCGCCCACACGATGCCATACACGCTGGTCTCAGACACTCCCGCGTGAAGAAGCCAGATGTGGAGGTCCTGGGCTGGCGTGGTTACACGTGGTCTGCAGTTGTGAGGCCGGTTGTAGGTGCGGCTAAATTCTCAAAAAACGACATTGGAGGCGGTTTATGGTCGAGAAATGAACATTCAATTCTCTGGCAACCGCTCTGGTGGACATTCCTGCAGTCAACATGCCAATTGCACACTCCCTCAACTTGACACATCTGTGGTATTGGGTTGTGTGACAAAACTGCACATTTGAGTGGCCTTTTATTGTCCCAGGCACAAGGTGCACCTTTGTAATGATCACACTGTTTAATTAGCTTCTTGATATGCCACACCTGTCAGGTGGTCACTAACAAGGATGTAAAAGAAAATGTGTGTACAGAATGAGAGAAATACTATTTTTGTGCATATGGAACATTTCTGTGGTCTTATTTCAGCTCATGAAACATGGTACAAACACTTTACATGTTGCGTTAATATTTCTGTTCAGTGTTAAATGTTGCAGTCTGGCTTTGGTTTTTAAAATGTGACAACTAATAACCAAAAAACTAAACCTGCAACAAAACGCCATGCAGATGCAAAACATGAAGGCCTATTACAAAAACACTTGAGCAGTAGCCTAGGCTGGATACTCAACAAAGTAATACATTTTGAGTGCACCATACATCAATACTGCATTCAACAGCACTGGTGATCCATGCAGTGCAAAAAAAAGTTCCATGTTAAAATGTTACAACAACCTAGCAACGTTATTTGMAGTTATTCAATACTTTTTGATTAGGGTCGCAGCATATTATGCACATCTGTAAGCATAGCAGCAAAGGCTGGACAAATGTTATTTATATCTTTGTTTTAATATGTTAAAGGGCTATATACAGCATCCTATGTACATAAGTGGACATTATAAAAAGGGAGATGTTTAAAATTAAAATTAAAAAATAAAAACAATGGCCAGAGTTGGGTCGAAGTTGTATGCATGTTTTTTTGTAAAATGTCTGGCCCGCAAATTCCTTATGTTTTATCAATATAGCAGATTGAGTTTGACACCCCTGCTATTGTATCCATATTTTCTTAACGTTGACATACAGTACAGTACCTTAACCATTGGCGTAGGTACAGATTCATAATCTTTGCATACTGATATTCTGCTCACACAGAATAATTCAATACTGTATACAGCTCTGGTGGACATCAATACTGTTGATTGTGATGGCACCGAAGAACARGGCTGACGTTTTACATTCTCCCAACCAATTGTGCTATTTTTTTGCATTTTGTGTAACTTCTTTTTTTTATTTATTGTGTACATAATGTTGCTGCTACTGTCTCTTATGACCGAAAATAACTTCTGGACATCAGAAAAGCGACTACTCACTGCGGACTGGAAGAAACGTTTTCCTTTAACYAGTCCTACAAGAAGGATATCCGGCTTTCACTGGAACAGGCCCAGATCCACACCTTTTGCGTGAAGAAAAGACGCCAGAAAAGAGGCCGCAGATCAGGCACCCTTCTGAGAATCCGGCGGCGAGCGAGTAAACTCCCATTGCCTTCCATTTCTCTTGCTAACGTGCAATCATTCTAAAATAAAATTGATGACCTACGATTAAGATTATCCTACCAACAGGACATTAAAAACTGTAACATCTTATGTTTCACCGAGACGTGGCTGAACAAAGATACGGACAATATAGAGCTAGCGGGATTTTCCATGCACCGGCAGAACAGACACTACCTCTGGTAAGACAAGGGGTGGGGGTGTGTGTCATTTTGTCAATAACAGCTGTTGCGCGATGTCTAATATTAAAGAAGTCTCAAGGTATTGCTAGCCTGAGGTAGAGTACCTTATGATAAGCTGTAGACCACACTATCTACCAAGAGATTTCTCATTTGTATTATTTGTAGCCATCTATTTACCACCACAAAGCTCCCTCAACCAACTCCAGGCCATAAGCAAAGAAGAAAATGCTCACCCAGAAGCGGCACTCCTAGTGGCTGGGGACTTTAATGCAGGCAAAATTAAATCAGTTTTACAAAATGTGCAACCAAGGAAAAAAATAAATCCTAGATCACCTTTACTCCACACACAGAGATACATTCATAGCTCTCCCCCACCCTCCATTTGGCAAATCTGACAATAATTCTATCCTCCTGAATCCTGCTTAACAAGCAAAAACTCAAGCAGGAAGTACCAGTGACTCACTCAATACGGAAGTGGTCAGATGAAGCAGATGCTACAGGACTGTTTTGCTAGCACAGACTGGAATATGTTCCGGGATTCATCCAATGGCATTGAGGAATACACCACCTCAGTCATCGGCTTCATCAATAAGTGCATCGATGACGTCATGCATCGATGACATCGGCCCACAGTGACATTGACATTTTCAACCTCTTCCTGACCGAGTCTATAATACCTACATGTTTCAAGCAGACCACCATAGTCCCTGTGCCCAAGGAAGCGAAGGTAACCTGCCTAAATGATGGGAGGTCATGGCTCACATCAACAGCATCCTCCCGGACACCCTAGACCCACTCCAATTCGCATACCGCCCCAACAGATGACGCAATCTCAATTGCAATCCACACTGCCCTTTCTCACCTGGACAAAAGGAACACCTATGTGATAATGTTCATTGACTACAGCTCAGCGTTCAACACCATAGTGCCCACAAAGCTCATCACTAAGCTAAGGACTCTGGGACTAAACACCTCCCTCTGCAACTGGATCCTGGACTTCCTGACAGGCTGCCCCCAGGTCGTAAGAGTAGGCAACAACACATCTGCCACGCTGATCCTTAGCACTGGGGCCCCTCAGGGGTGTGTACTTAGTCCCCTCCTGTACTCCCTGTTCAACCACGACTGCGTGGCCAAACACAACTCCAACACCATCATTAAGTTTGCTGAGGACACAACAGTGACAACGATGAGACGGCCTATAGGGAGGTCAGAGAACTGGTAGTGTGGCGCCAGGACAACAACCTCTCCCTCAACGTGAGCAAGACAAAGGAGCTGATCGTGGACTACAGGAAAAGGCAGGCCGAACAGACCACCATTACCATCGACGGGACTGTAGTGGAGCGGGTCGAAAGTTTCAAGTTCCTGGGTGTCCACATCACCAACGAACTATCATGGTCCAAACATACCAAGAAAGTTGTGAAGAGGGCACGACAAAACCTTTTCCCCCTCAGGAGACTGAAAAGATTTGGCATGGGTCCCCAGATCCTCAAAAGGTTCTACAGCTGCACCATCGAGAGCATCCTGTCCAGTTGCCTCACCGCCTGGTATGGCAACTGCTCGGCATCTGACCGTATGGAGCAACAGACGGTAGTGCGAACGGCCCAGTGCATCACTGGGGCCAAGCTCCCTGCCATCCAGGACCTATATAATAGGCGGTGTCAGAGGAAATCCCATAAAATTGTCAGAGACTCCAGCCACCCAAGTTATACTGTTTTGTCTGCTACCGCACGGCAAGTCTAGGACCAAAAGGCTCCTCAGCAGCTTCTACCCCCAAGCTATGACTGCTGAACAATTCATAAAATCGCCACCGGACAATTTACATTGAACCCCCTCCCTTTTGTACACTGCTGCTACTCGCTGTTTGTTTGTTACCTATGCATAGTRACTTCGCCCCCACCTACATGTACAGATTACCTCAACTAGCCTGTACCCCCGCGCTCTGACTCAGTACCCCCTGTATTTAGCCTCGTTATTGTTATTCTTATTATAGTCTACGTGGTAAATATTTTCTTCTTCTTGAACTGCAGTTGGTTAAGGGCTTGTAAGTAAGCATTTCACGGTAAAGTCTACACTTGTTGTATTCGGCGCATGTGACAAATAAAGTTTGATACTGCACAGTGGCAATAGGGTAGCATGATGACATCATCCCTTTCATGTAAAATGTCTGGCCCGCAAATTCCTTGTTTTATCAATATGGCTCGTGTGTGAATTTGAGTTTAACACCCCTGTTATTGTATCCATATTTTCTTAATGTTGACATATCTTCACCATTGGAGTAGCTACCTACTGTATTATGAATCTTTGCATACTGATGTTCTGCTCTCATAGAATAAATTAATACAATACTGTACACTACACAGTGGCAATAGGGTAGCATGGTGACATAATCCCTGGATGCATCACACAGTGAGATAGATGTGGAGCAGGCTCAGAAATATATAACATTCTCTCCTCTCTGACCGTCCTTCAGCTGCACCTTGATCAACAGAACACTGTTTGGTCCACATCCCCATCATGGACAGTCACCACAGTCCTGTCAGTCAGTCAAGATGCTTTGTTATCACTGTGTGGCCAATCAAGCTAATACGATGAATGTATCATCACTAGACTGTATCATCGCATTCCATTGTTGATATAAAAAAAGGATTACATTGATATGTAGACTATTGCTCATATCATGACTGAAGATGGAGAAAGAAGACCTTGAGGAGGAAAAACAAGCAGACATGCTCCTTTTCCACCTTATCTAGGCTGGCTGGCTACGTCAGCGAGCTATTCACTGCTGTATGAGTCATCCGTTTCATGAATGAATGGCTCGCATCTCTCTGCACCCAGTGCCAATCTCACTATGCAAGATTGCACAACATCATCACATGATCGAGGCTTATGAAACACAATAACATGCATGATCAAACATGTATATAACATTGTTATATTTGAATACAGTGAAGACTATGAATGGATAGAATGGATTTAACTGCAATTTTTTGCATCACTATCGTAACTAATATTTATGTCTAATATAAAACTAAACAAAATTATGCCAAATGACAGTTTATTTATTGCAGTACAATGCCACTGACCTAGTTGCATATAAACATCACTACTCTCACATAACATCATGGAGAGAAAAAAGAGGAGAGGGAGGGTGCAAGCAAAGCAATGGGAAAGATGGAGATGCAGACCTTTTATGTTTGATATAGTTACCTTTCTGTGCCTTCCTTTGAACACCACAGCGAAAGCCCCATGTCCCACCAAGTCCTTTCTGCTGTATTCAAAGTCTCCAACCGTCTCCATTGTCAAAGTAACTGTCCAATTTAAGTCAGGTGTGGAAAGGTTCTTTCTTCAGTGAGGCACGTTGAAGGATGCTCTCTTTTGATATGAGAACCCTGGTGCAACAATGTATCCACCCAAACGTTGCTTTAGCTGTCAAGCAAACTAGTGAWTGTGGCGTTTACACAATACAAGTCAGTTTTACAAGGACAAGCGTGCATTCCAGTCCACCTTTGATATTGCCTGAGAAACAGCCATGTGATGATATAACTGATCACCTCTAAAAGGGGATGCAAAACTGGAGCTAGTGTCAAATTATTTCCTGTCAGTAGCCAAGTACAACAGATTCTGTAATGTTTGACGTTTAACTATTTCCACAATCAGACAATGCTGTCAGCTTTACGCATGGCTGGACACAATCCCAAGGTACACAATGTCAGTCCCTACTGCCAGCTGTCATTTTCTGACCCAAATTGCTAACGTTATACACTGGCTAGCTACCTAGTTATATGTGCATTTAGTTAGCAAACAAATTAGCTCAAAACTGCTTTGCTTGACATTCTACATGATGTCAAGTATTCTGGATAAATAGATTGCAAGCTTCAAACACCCAAAGACACTTCTAGTATATAACCAGAGAGTGACATGCTGTGACATGCGTCATGTTGCCCATTGTTGCTTGCAAACAACCATGCTAACAGCATTTTATATACAGTAGCTAGTTAGCTTTAACGTTAGCTTCATGCTACCTAAACAGAATATCAATTGAATTGACGGATCATAACTAGGAATGATCCGATTATCGCAGGTTATTGCAAGAACATCTAAAATACATACATTTTCCTGAAAAGCTATGACATGCAACACTACTGAGTTTCAATAGAATTCGTGTCAGTCAGTTTACTGTCATAATAGTCCTCTGGTGAGATGTTCTATCCAGAAGACGTCGCTCTGCTTGGAAAACATTGACGTTCGTGCGATTCTCTTCAATGTTATCCAAATCGCATCTATTCAAATTCCTTGATTTTCATCATTAGTCATCAAATCTCAGTCACAGGGAGAAAATACTTGGGTCAGCAAGAACATGGCAACCGATTCAAATTCACCTTTACCGTACGACAAGTAAAACCATTGAATGTATGTCCCTTAATACAGTTAATCTGCTATTTTGGCTTCGTCTTTCCCCTTCCAATCACATTGGCCAGGTACAGCCTTGTCTACAGACATACTTTACCTATGTCAATACATAACAAATGACGAAAAGAGTACGGTGACAAATCTTTTATTACATATCCTTCCGCGGACTACATCAATGCGCAATATGCCCTCCGCGACGAAGGATAGTTCCACGATGTCGTAATTTAGGTCATCTGGGATAACCCAGAACTAAAACCTCGTGTTGTGGCTTTGATTTGATTTGAATAAAAACACATGACATATTTCATTGTTATTAATGAAGTAAAACATGTAATTACTTAGCTCGCTCCAAAATAACTTCACAGAGTCACACTCATGAACAATGTGTATAAAAGTTTCCCCTACTCCTACTTAATTAATAGTTAATGTCTTTATTTTCTCTGGTAAATTTTACATACACAAAATAAAATAATTAAAATCTGTTCCCAAATGCAATATTTTTGTTGTTGCTTGAAATCGAAAATGTACTAACATCTCTAGATTTAGTCAATGACAAAAAACAAAATAAATTCATTCTTACAACTGTACCATAGGTTTATACAAATGACCTTTTTTTGACCTTTTTTGTTTTATTATTTTGATTTATTTTGTTTCATAAGAATACAATATAATTGTAGTGATGTCTTGTTTATTCGTTACTGTAATTTGAATAATACCAATATATATGTTTTTAC
Source organism: Salvelinus sp. IW2-2015 (assembly GCF_002910315.2). Lineage (NCBI taxonomy): Eukaryota > Metazoa > Chordata > Actinopteri > Salmoniformes > Salmonidae > Salvelinus > Salvelinus sp. IW2-2015. Next base: position 29,482,870 of record NC_036862.1, read on the forward strand.
TAAAGTCTCGTGTAATTGGTCATATGATCGATATACGTAGTCTGTCCACGAAAGATTATAATTTAGGCTACACATTTTTTGTTGTTCATTTAACTGGTATGTATCTACCAGTATCGAGGTATGTTTGATAAAAAAAACGGAAACTTTGCAATTGTTTGACTATGACACCCTTCAAATAAATGCCGCGTTCATGTGCTAGTTGGAACTAGGAAACTTGAAAATGTCCGAATTGCTGATTCTTTGAACGCGGCATGTGTATAACTACAACATAATAATTTCCAAGTGATTATCTACTTCAAATAATTGGGATATATGAATGAAAGTATTAGCCTACATCAGAAGCCCACGTACCCCAATGATGTATTGGTACCCCATTGCATGTTCAGCCCCATCTAGCGTTAGAGTAGTAGAGACAGTGATAGGCTACCAGAGATTTACATTATGTTCAGGCCTCTATTTGTAGCTCAAGACTGGTCCGTCATTCCTTTGCTTTGTTTATGTTTCCCCCTACTGGATTTATTCAGGTATGACATATATCCCTTGAATGCGTTTGAAAAATAAAAACAGCTGACTCCCTTGTCACTGAGTGTCCTGGATCCTTTATTATTTAATTAATTTATAAACCAAACAGGGCTATAGTTTATTAGTGTGACTTGCTCTAGATATTGCACTTACTTTTTATTCATGCGACTAGCTGTTTCTTATTGAGAGCCCATTAGCATTCTACATTTGTTTATGCTAATTAGATTTCTGCACAGGAACGGACATCAATTTAACAGGAAAACGAAGGCAGTACGGCCATCAATGCAATTATATTCAATCAATTGGCCAATACATTAGTTGGGTTACTTGCTCTTTGAGGACCGTTGTAATTGCTTGGATAGCCCTTTGGTGATGGCGGAAAATATATATTGTTCTTATTTATTTTTTATTTCACCTTTATTTAACCAGGTAGGCTAGTTGAGAACAAGTTCTCATTTATAATTGCGACCTGGCCAAGATAAAGCAAAGCAGTGCGACACAAACAACAACACAGAGTTACACATGGAACAAACAAACATACAGTCAATAATACAATAGAAAAAGTCTATATACAATGTGTGCAAATGAGGTAGGACAAGGGGGGTAAGGAAATAAATAGGCCATAGTGTCAAAATAATTACAATTTAGCAATTAAACACTGGAGTGATAGATGTGCAGAAGATGAGTGTGCAAGTAGAGATACTGCGGTGCAAACAAGCAAGATAAATAAATAAATACAGTATGGGGATGAGATAGTTGGTTGAGCTATTTACAGATGAGCTATGACCGGGGCAGTGATCTGTGAGCTGTTCTGACAGCTGGTGCTTAAAGCCAGTGAGGGAGATATGAGTCTCCAGCTTCAGTGATTTTTGCAGTTCGTTCCAGTCATTGGCAGCAGAGAACTGGAAGGAAAGGCAGCCGAAGGAGGAATTGGCTTTGGGGGTGACCAGTGAAATATACCTGATGGAACGCGTGCTACGGGTGGGTCCTGCTATGGTGACCAGTGAGCTGAGATAAGGCGGGGCTTTACCTAGCAAAGGCTTATAGATGACCTGGAGCCAGTGGGTTTTGGTCACCAAACAGATGGCACTGTGATAGATCATCCAATTTGCTGAGTAAAGTGTTGGAGACTATTTTGTAAATGACATCGCCCGAGTCAAGGATCGGTAGGATAGTCCGTTTTACGAGGGTATGTTTTGCAGCATGAGTGAAGGATGCTTTGTTGTGAAATAGGAAGCCGATTCTAGATTTAATTTTGGATTGGAGATGCTTAATGTGAGTTTGGAAGGAGAGTTTACAGTCTAACCAGACACCTAGGTATTTGTAGTTGTCCACATATTCTAAGTCAGAACCGTCCAGAGTAGAGATGCTAGACGGGCGGGCGAGCGCGTGCAGGCAGCGATCGGTTGAAGAGCATGTATTTAGTTTTAGTAGTTGGAGAGTAGTTGGAGGCCACGGAAGGAGAGTTGTATGGCATTGAAGCTTGTCTGGAGGTTTGTTAACACAGTGTCCAAAGAAAGGCCAGATGTATACAGAATGGTGACGTCTGCGTAGAGGTGGATCAGAGATTCACCAGCAGCAAGAGCGACATCATTGATGTATACAAAGAAAAGAGTAGGCAACAGATCCGGACAACAGGCCCTCTGAATTGACAGTCTGAACTCTATCTGAGAAGTAGTTGGTGAACCAGGCGAGGCAGTCATTTGAGAAACCAAGGCTGTTGAGTCTGCCGATAAGAATGTGGTGATTGACAGAGTCGAAAGCCTTGGCCAGGTCGATGAATACAGCTGCACAGTATTGTCTTTTATCGATGGCGGTTATGATATCGTTTAGGACCTTGAGCGTGGCTGAGGTGCACCCATGACCAGCTCGGAAACCAGATTGCATAGCTGAGAAGGTATGGTGGGATTCGAAATGGTCGGTGATCTGTTTGTTAACTTGGCTTTCGAAGACCTTAGAAAGGCAGGGTAGGATAGATATACTGTAGGTCTATAGCAGGTTGGGTCTAGAGTGTCTCCCCTTTGAAGAGGGGGATGGCCGAGGCAGCTTTCCAATTTTTGGGGATCTCAGATGATACAAAAGAAAGGTTGAACAGGCTAGTAACAGGGGTTGCAACAATTTCGGTGGATCATTTTAGAAAGAGAGGGTCCAGATTGTCTAGCCCGGCTGATTTGTAGGGGGACAGATTTTGCAGTTCTTTCAGAACATCTGCTATCTGGATTTGGGTGAAGGATAAATGGGGGAGGCTTGGGCAAGTTGCTGTGGGGGGCGCAGGGCTGTTGACCGGGGTAGGGGTAGCCAGGTGGAAAGCATGGCCAGCCATAGAAAAATGCTTTTTGAAATTCTCAATTATCGCGGATTTATCAGTGATGACAGTGTTTCCTAACCTCAGTGCAGTGGGCAGCTGGGAAAAGGTGTAAAGGTGGACTTTACAGGGCCCCAGAAGTTTTTGGAGTTTGTGCCACAGGATGCAAATTTCTGTTTGAAAAAAGCTATATCCTGATGAGAAGGACATGTTTGTCAGGCTTCTCCTGTTGAAAGGTGGAGGAGAGATCCTATGGGAATCCAGACGTGGCAGCATATGCCACTATGTTGGGTTCTTTTTTAGGGGGTCTACAGATCCTCAAAAAGTCCTAAAGCTGCACCATCAAGAGCATTCTGACTGGTTGCATCACTGCTTAGTATGTCAACTGCTTGGCATCCGACCACAAGGCGCTACACAGGGTAGTGCATATGGCCCAGTACTGTATATCCCTGGGGCAGAGCTTCATGACATCCACGACCTCGATACCAGGTGGTGTCAGAGGAATGCCCTAAAAATTGTCAAAGACTCCAGCCACCCAAGTCATAGACTGTTCTCTCTGCTCCAGCATGGCAAAACAGAAGGAGCACCAAGTCCAGCACCTAAAAAGCTCCTTAACTGCTTCTACCCCCAAGCCATGAGACTACTGAACAGTTAATCAAATGCCTACCCGAACAATTTGTATAGACCCCCTTATTTTATTATGATTTATATTTATTTTTGGCACTGATTCTCTGGCACAGGCTCAATGTAAACTCACTGGACTCTAACCACACACTCACAAATGCTACACTGACGCTCCAACACACACGGACACACACACAAAACACACACACATGCATCATTACGCCACCACAACACACCACACACACACACACACACACACCACACACACACACACACACACACACACACACACACACACACACACACACACACACACACACACACACACACACACACACACACACACACACACACACACACACACACACACACAGACACATAGGCTCGCGAGTGGCGCAGCAGTCGAGGCACTGCATCTCAATGCTAGAGGTGTCACTACAGACCCTTGATTGGTTCCAGGCTGTATCACAACCGGCCGTTATTGGGAGTCCCATAGGGCAGCGCACAATTGGCCCAGCGTTGTCCGGGTTAGGGTTTGGCCGGGGTAGGCCGTCATTGTAAATAATAATTTGTTCTTAACTGACTTGCCGAGTTAAATAAAGGTAAAATAAAAAAAACACGCATTTACATTCCTTCACACTCTTCACATATGCTCCTGCTACTCTCTGTTTATTATTATTGTAGGCAGTCCTACAATCTAAGCTAGATGCCCTCAATCTCACACAAACTATCAAGGAACCCACCAGATACAACCCCAAATCCGTAAACATGGGCACCCTCATAGATATTATCCTGACCAACTTGCCCTCCAAATACACCTCTGCTGTTTTCATTCAGGATCTCAGCGATCACTGCCTCATTGCCTGCATCCGCTATGGGTCCGCGGTCAAACCACCACCTCTAATCACTGTCAAACGCTCCCTAAAACACTTCTGCCAGCAGGCCTTTCTAATCGACCTGGCCCAGGTATCCTGGAAGGATATTGAGCTCATCCCGTCAGTCAAGGATGCCTGATCGTTCTTTAAATGTAATTTCCTCACCATTTTAAATAAGCATGCCTCTTTCAAAAAAAAATTGAACTAAGAACAGATATAGCCCTTGGTTCACTCCAGACCTGATTGCCCTTGACCAGCTCAAAAACATCCTGTGGCGGACTGCAATAGCATTGAATAGTCCCCGCGATATGCAACTGATCAGGGAAGTCAGAACCCAATACAAGCAGTCAGTCAGGAAAGCAAAGGCTAGCTTTTTCAAACAGAAATTTGCATCCTTAGTTCTAACTCCCAAAAATTTTGGGACACTGTAAAGTCCATGGAGAACAAGATCACCTCCTCCCAGCTGCCCACTGCACTGAGGCTAGGTAACACGGTCACCACCGATAAATCAATGATAATTGAACATTTCAATAGGCATTTCTCTATGGCTGGCCAGGCCATGCTTTCCTCCTGGCTACCCCAACCCCGGCCAACAGCTCTGCCCCCCAACCGCAGCTACTTGCCCGAGCCTCCCCCCAGCTTCTCCTTCACCCAAATCCAGATATCAGATGTTCTGAAAGAGCTGCAAAACCTGGACCCATACAAATCAGCTGGGCTAGACAACCCTCTCTTTCTAAAACTATCCGCCACCATTGTTGCAACCCCTATTACCAGTCTGTTCAACCTCTCTTTCGTATCATCCGAGATCCTTAAAGATTGGAAAGCTGCCGAGGACATAGACCTATATCCATCCTGCCCTGCCTTTCTAAAGTCTTCGAAAGCGAAGTCAATAAACAAATCACTGACCATTTCGAATATCACCGTACCTTCTCCGCTGTGCAATCCGGTTTCCGAGCTGGTCACGGGTGCACATCAGCCACGCTCAAGGTACTAAACGATATCATAACCGCCATCGATAAAAGACAGTACTGTGCAGCCGTCTTCATCGACCTGGCCAAGGCTTTCGACTCTGTCAATCACTGTATTCTTATCGGCAGACTCAATAGCCTTGGTTTCTCAAATGACTGCCTCACCTGGTTCACCAACTACTTTGCAAACAGAGTTCAGTGTGTCAAATCGGAGGGCCTGTTGTCCGGACCTCTGGCAGTCTCTATGGGGGTACCACAGGGTTCAATTCTCGGGCCGACTCTTTTTCTCTGTATATATCAATGATGTCGCTCTTGCTGCTGGTGATTCCCTGATCCACCTCTACACAGACGACACCATTCTGTATACATATGGCCCTTCTTTGGACACTGTGTTAACTAACCCCTAACGAGCTTCAATGCCATACAATACTCCTTCCGTGGCCTCCAACTGCTCTTAAACGATAGTAAAACCAATTCCATGCGTTTCAACCATTCGCTGCCGGCTAGCATCACACCCTGGACGGTTCTGACTTAGAATATGTGGACAACTACAAATACCTAGGTGTCTGGCTAGACTGTAAACTCTCCTTCCAGACTCATATTAAAATCTCCAATCCAAATCAAATCTAGAATCGGCTTTCTATTTCGCAACAAAGCCTCCTTCACTCACGCCGCCAAACTTACCCTAGTAAAACTGACTATCCTACAATCCTCGACTTCGGCGATGTCATCTACAAAATAGCTCCAATACTCTACTCAGCAAACTGGATGCAGTCTATCACAGGCCATCCGTTTTGTTACCAAAGCCCCTTATACCACCCACCACTGCGACCTGTATGCTCTAATCGGCTGACCCTCACTACATATTCGTCGCCAGACCCACTGGCTCCAGTCATCTATAAATCTATGCTAGGTAAAGCTATGCCTTACTCAGCTCACTGGTCACGATAACAACACCCACCCGTAGCACGCGCTCCAGCAGGTATATCTCACTGGTCATCCCAAACCAACACTCCTTTGGTCACCTTTCCTACCAGTTCTCTGCTGCCAGTGACTGGAACGAATTGCAAAAATTGCTGAAGCTGGAGACTTATATTTCCCTCACTAACTTTAAACATCAGCTATCTGAGCAGCTAACCGATCGCTGCAGCTGTACATAGCCCATCTGTAAATAGCCCACCCAATCTACCTACCTCATCCCCAAATTGTTTTTATTTACTTTTTTGCTCTTTTGCACACCAGTATCTCTACTTGCACATCATCATCTGCTCATTTATCACTCCAGTGTTAATCTGCTAAATTGTAATTACTTCGCTACTATGGCCTTTTTATTGCCTACCTCCTCACACAATTTGCACACGCTGTATATATACTTTTTTTCTATTGTGTCATTGACTGTACGCTTGTTTATTCCATGTGTAACTCTGTGTTGTTGTTTGTCTCACACTGCTTTGCTGTTGAAAATGAGAACTTGTTCTCACCTAGCCTATCTGGTTAAATAATGGGGAAATATATATATTTTTAAATAACAGCAATATGTTTAGGCTACTACATGATACTAAAACATTTCCCTATACCTATCATGAGGCTGCTACAACCTAGCCTGTGAATTAAAGTTTACAACGTAGGTGCACACAAGTCGAGAGAAAAATTGGAGGTGACAGGCAGTGATACATTCAATACTGCCTTGCACACTCTTGTCTGCATCTAGCTGATATAGGGTGTAATCATTAGTCCAACAGTTGCAAAAAATTGTTTCTATTGGACAAATTTAGGTATGTTTATCCCCGTTTTGTTCCGTTTGATTCTGTTTACGAAATGACGGAATGAATACACGACTGATCACGCGTCAACACAGTTCCCTTTCATAGCAGCCACGTTTTATCCTTGTCTCACCTTGTCCCTTCGCTTGTGGACTTCAATGCACAACACATCAGCTGTATGTGACCTGGTGAAGAAACCTTTCCAAGCCAAACCCTATCATAACCACTACACACAGCCCACATCGTTGTCGCCATTAGCTAAAGTAACGTCATAGTCAACAAAGCTAATAGAACTAATGTTAGTAAACCTGCTACAATCATGCAGTAACGTTACAGTGTACAGTCAGTAAGTAGTTTAGCACTTACACCGGCAGGCCCCGGTGGCAATACATCAGTAAAATCAAAAGCTTACCTTGATTTCAAATCAAATCTAATTAGTCACATGCGCCAAATACAACCTTACAGTGAAATGCTTACTTACGAGCCTCTAACCAACAGTGCAGTTTAAACAAATATGGATAAGAATAAGACCTAAAAGTAACAAGTAATTAAAGAGCAGCAGTACAAAAATACAATATATACAGGGGGGTGCCGTTACAGAGACAATGTGCGGGGGCACTAGTTAGTTGAGGTAGTATGTACATGGTAGGTAGAGTTATTAAAGTGACTATGCATAGATGACAACAGAGAGTGGCAGTGGTGTGGCGGGAGGGGAGGCAGCAATGCAAATAGTCTGGGTAGCCATTTGACTAGATGTTCAGGAGTCTTATGGCTTGGGGGTAGAAGCTGTTTAGAAGCCTCTTGGACCTAGACTTGGTGCTCCGGTACCGCTTGCCGTGCGGTAGCAGAGAGAACAGTCTATGACTAGGGTGGCTGGAGTCTTTGACAATTTGTAGGGCCTTCCTATGACACCGCCTGGTATAGAGGTCCTGGATGACAGGAAGCTTGGCCCCAGTGATGTACAGGGCCGTTCGCACTACCCTATGTAGTGCCTTGTGGTAGGAGGCCGAGCAGTTGATGCAACCAGTCAGGATGCTCTTGATGGTGCAGGTGTAGAACCTTTTGAGGATCTGAGCACCCATGCCAAAACTTTTCAGTCTCCTGAGGGGGAATAGGTTTTGTCGTGCCCTCTTCACGACTGTCTTGGACCATGTTAGTTTGTTGGTGATGTGGACTTGAAGCTCTCAACCTGCTCCACTGCAGCCCCGTCGATGAGAATGGGGGCATGCTCAGTCATCTTTTTCCTGTAGTCCACAAACATCTCCTTTGTCTTGATCACATTGAGGGAGAGGTTGTTGTCCTGGCACCACACGGCCAGATTTCTGACCTCCTCCCTTGGAAGAGTTCCAGTGTTGTGTTGGATAGTCATAGCCAGCTAGCATCCCTCTGTTTGAGCTGGGTGTTTGAGTAGGCTTAACTAGGTAGCTGCATTTGCTAGCTAAGTAAATGAAACTGAAAAAATGACAATTTCTCACCCATTTTTCTTTTGCTTCTCCTTCATTTTGGAAGCAATGTATTTGTTCAAAACTGTTCAACTATTGTCTTTCTCTATCTTTGAGTCAACTACTCACCACATTCCGCCTTCAGTACTAGATTCATTCTCTGATTCTTTGATTGGGTGGACAACATGTTAGTTCAAGCTGCAAGAGCTCTGATAGGTTGGAGGACGTCCTCCGGAAGTTGTCATAATGACTGTGTAAGTCTATGGAAGGGGGTGACAACCATGAGCCTCCTAGGTTTTGTATTGGATTCAATGTACCCAGACGAGGACGGAAGCTATCTGTTCTCCGGCTACACCATGGTGCTACCCTACAGTGGCTGTTGAGGGTTCTGCCGACCTTTATTGCAAAATAGTGTGTTTTAATAAATGTTTTTGTGATCTGTGATTGTATTTAGTATAGTTTATTTAAAAATTAATTTTTATGAAATTCACTGAGGAGGATGGTCCTCCCCTTCCTCCTCTGAGGAGCCTCCACTGATATAAACATGATATATTACACAGTATATAAAGTATATATTAGATATGTAGTATATAGGCTGACAAGGTAAAAATCTGTCGTTCTGCCCCTGAGCAAGGCAGTTAACCCACTGTTCCTCAGGCGCCGAAGACTTGGATGCTGATTAAGGCAGGCCTCCGCACCTCTCTGATTCAGATCGGGATGGGTTAAATGCGGACTGCACATTTCAGTTGAATGTATTCAGTTGTACAACTGACTAGGTATCCCCCTTTCCTTTTCCTTTCCCGTTATATTTTACTTTTTTTACTGCAACCGCCAACCACAAGAGGATTCAGGAGCCTCCTCTCAATGAGTGTAGACAGCCTGCTGCTGCCTGCTGCTGCTCTGCTAATCGTCAGATGGGGGGAGGAGAGGAGCTAGGGGGCCCACGTGATTGGGTAACTGATTAATAAAAAATAAACTGAATAATAAATAATAATAAATAATGTGACAGGTCAATTGTGTGAGTCAGGGGCTGGGACCAAGCCCATACAGGGCCCAAGAGGGGAAAAAACAAAAACAATGACTTTTATTATTATCATTACTATTCATTTTCTATCCAACCACAGAGTGGGTTCCACTCTCCATTGTTCAAAATACACCAGAGAGCATAATGTAGCCACAGAGGATCAATAGTTAAAAAAAAAAAAAACATTTGAATTACATTTTATCACAAGCACATACAGGTAACTGCCAGAATAAAGAAAAGGGCCGCACAGCCCTCCATGTGCTCGCCAGAGGTAGCCTGACTGCCATTAGGTACCGAGATGAGATCCTCAGAGCCCTTGTGAGACCATATGCTGACACATGCACATTTGTGGCCTGCTGGAGGTCATTTTGCAGGGCTCTGGCAGTGCTCCTCCTGCTCAAAGGCGGAGGTAGCGGTCCTGCTGCTGGGTTGTTGCCCTCCTACGGCCTCCTCCACGTCTCCTGATGTACTGGCCGGTCTCCTGGTAGCGCCTCCATGCTCTGCGACACTACGCTGACAGACACAGCAAACCTTCTTGCCACAGCTCGCATATGATGCCATCCTGGATGAGCTGCACTACCTGAGCCACTTGTGTGGGTTGTAGACTCCGTCTCATGCTACCACTTGAGTGAGAGCACCGCCAGCATTCAAAAGTGACCAAAACATCAGCCAGGAAGCATAGGAACTGAGAAGTGGCTGTGGTCACCACCTGCAGAATACTACTTTATTGGGGGTGTCTTGCTAATGCCTATAATTTCCACCTTTTGTCTATTCCATTTGCACAACAGCATGTGAAATTTATTGTCAATCAGTGTTGCTTCCTAAGTGGGACAGTTTGATTTCACAGAAGTGTGATTGACTTGGAGTTACATTGTGTTGTTTAAGTGTTCCCTTATTTTTTTGAGCAGGTGTATATATATATATATATACTGTATATACTGCTATCTCAACCTCTGAATGCTATGAAAAACTATTGAGCTGATGACCTGATTACAACCACTGATTATTATTTGACCCTGCTGGTCATCTATGAACGTTTGAACATCTTGAAGAACAATCTGGCCTTAATGTCCATGACCTCTTATAATCTCCACCCGGCACTGCCAGAAGAGGACGGGTCACCCCTCAGAGCCTTGTTCCTCTCTAGGTTTCTTCCTAGGTTCCTGCCTTTCTAGGGAGTTTTTCCAAGCCACTGTGATTCTACATCTGCAATGTTTGCTGTTTGGGGTTTTATGCTGTGTTCCTGTATAGCACTTTGTGATCTGCTGATGTAAAAATGATTTTATAAATGTATTTGATTGATTGATTGATTTGATCTCTCTTTACTTTGCTCCGTTCATCTTTACCTCGATCCTGACTATTCTCCCAGTACCTGCCGCTGAAAAACATCCCGCAGCATGATGCTGCCACCACCATGCTTCACCGTAGGAATGGTGCCTGGTTTCCTCCAGAAGTGACTCTTTGGCATTCAGGAGTGCTGCAGAGATGGTTGTCCTTCTGGAAGGTTCTCCCATCTCCACAGAGGAACTCTGGATCTCTGTCGAAGTGACCATCGGGTTCTTGGTCACCACCCTGACCAAGGCCCTTCTCCCCCGATTTCTTAGTTTGGCCGGGCGGCCAGCTCTAGGAGGAGTCATGGTGGTTCCAAACATCTTCCATTTAAGAATGATGGAGGCCACTGTGTTCTTGGGGACCTTCAATGCTGCATAAATGTTTTGGTACCCTTCCTCAGATCTGTGCCTTGATAAAATCCTGTCTCGGAGTTCTACGGACAATTCCTTCGACCTCGTGGCTTGGTTTTTGCTCTGACATGCACTATCAACTGTGGGACCTTATACAGACAGCTGTGTGCCTTTCAAAATCATGTCCAATAAATTTAATTTACCACAGGTGGACTCCAAATAAGGTGTAGAAACATCTCAAGGATGATCAATGGAAACAGGATYCACCTGAGCTCAATTTCGAGTAAGTAAGATGGCGCCGACCGAGATGGCCGCCTCGCTTCGCGTTCCTTGGAAAATATGCAGTATTTTGGTTTTTTATGTGTTATTTCTTACATCGGTACCCCAGGTAATCTTAGGTTTCATTACATACAGTCGGGAGGAACTACTGAATATACGATTAACGTCAACTCACCATCGTTATAACCAGGAATATGACTTTCCCGAAACGGATCCAGTGTTTTGCCTTCCACCCAATACAATGGATCTGATCCCAGCCAGAGACCCTATGCGACGCCGTAAAAGGGCAAACGTAGCGGTCTCTTGGTCAGGCTTCGGAGACGGGCACATCGCGCTCCACTCCCTAGCATACTACTCGCCAATGTCCAGTCTCTTGACAATAAGGTTGATGAAATCCGAGCACGGGTAACATTCCAGAGAGACATCAGGGATTGCAACGTGCTCTGCTTCACGGAAACATGGCTAACTCAAGAGACGCTAACGGAGTCGGTGCAGCCAGCTGGTTTCTTCACGCATCGCGCCGACAGAAACATACATCTTTCTGGTAAGAAGAGGGGCGGGGGTATGCCTTATGATTAACGAGACGTGGTGTGATCATCATAACAACACACAGGAACTCAAGTCATTCTGTTCACCTGATCTAGAACTCCTCACAATCAAATGTCGACCGCATTATCTACCAAGGGAATTCTCTTCGATCATAATCACAGCCGATATATTCCCCCCCAAGCAGACACATCGATGGCCCTGAACGAACTTTATCTGACTCTTTGTAAACTGGAAACCACACACCCTGAGGCTGCATTCATCGTAGCTGGGGATTTTAACAAGGCTAATCTAAAAACAAAACTCCCTAAATTCTATCAGCATATCGATTGTGCTACCAGGGCTGGTTAAACCCTGGTCATTGTTATACTAACTTCCGCGACGCATATAAGGCCTCCCCCGCCTTCCTTTCGGAAAAGCTGACCACGACTCCATTTTGTTGATTCCAGCCTACAAACAGAAACTAAAACAACAAGCTCCCGCGCTCAGGTCTGTTCAACGCTGGTCCGACCAATCTGATTCCACGCTTCAAGACTGCTTCGATCACGCGGATTGGAATATGTTCCGCATTGCGTCCAACAACAACATGGACGAATATGCTGATTCGGTGAGCGAGTTCATTAGGAAGTGCATTGACGATGTCGTACCCACAGCAACGATTAAAACATTCCCAAACCAGAAACCGTGGATTGACGGCAGCATTCGCGTGAAACTGAAAGCGCGAACCACTGCTTTTAACCAGGGCAAGGTGACCGGAACATGACCGAATACAAACAGTGTAGCTATTCTCTCCGCAAGGCAATCAAACAGGCTAAGTCCCAGTACAGAGACAAAAAAGAGTCGCAATTCAACAGCTCAGACACAAGAGGTATGTGGCAGGGTCTACAGTCTATCACGGATTACAAAAAGAAAACCAGCCCCGTCGCGTACCAGGATGTCTTGCTCCCAGACAGCTAAATAACTTTTTTGCCCGCTTTGAGGACAATACAGTGCCACTGACACGGCCCGCTACCAAAACCTGCGGGCTCTCCTTCACTGCAGCCGAGGTGAGTAAAACATTTAAACGTGTTAACCCTCGCAAGGCTGCAGGCCCAGACGGCATTCCAGCCGCGTCCTCAGAGCATGCGCAGACCAGCTGGCTGGTGTGTTTACGGACATATTCAATCAATCCTTATCCCAGTCTGCTGTTCCCACATGCTTCAAGAGGGCCACCATTGTTCCTGTTCCCAAGAACTAAGGTAACTGAGCTAAACGACTACCGCCCCGTAGCACTCACTTCCGTCATCATGAAGTGTTTGAGAGACTAGTCAAGGACCATATCACCTCCACCCTACCGGACACCCTAGACCCACTCCAATTTGCTTACCGACCCAATAGGTCCACAGACGACGCAATCGCAACCACACTGCACACTGCCCTAACCCATCTGGACAAGAGGAATACCTATGTGAGAATGCTGTTCATCGATTACAGCTCAGCATTTAACACCATAGTACCCTCCAAACTCGTCATCAAGCTCGAGACCCTGGGTCTCGACCCGCCCTGTGCAACTGGGTCCTGGACTTCCTGACGGGCCGCCCCCAGGTGTGGAGGGTAGGTAACAACATCTCCACCCCGCTGATCCTCAACACTGGGGCCCCACAAGGGTGCGTTCTGAGCCCTCTCCTGTACTCCCTGTTCACCCACGACTGCGTGGCCATGCACGCCTCCAACTCAATCATCAAGTTTGCGGACGACACTACAGTGGTAGGCTTGATTACCAACAACGACGAACGGCCTACAGGAGGAGGTGAGGGCCTCGGAGTGTGGTGTCAGGAAAATAACCTCACACTCAACGTCAACAAAACAAAGGAGATGATTGTGGACTTCAGGAAACAGCAGAGGGAGCACCCCCTATCCACATCGATGGGTCAGTAGTGGAGAAGGTGGAAAGTTTTAAGTTCCTCGGTGTACACATCACGGACAAACTGAATTGGTCCACCCACACAGACAGCGTTGTGAAGAAGGCGCAGCAGCGCCTCTTCAACCTCAGGAGGCTGAAGAAATTCGGCTTGTCACCAAAACACTCACAAACTTCTACAGATGCACAATCGAGAGCATCCTGTCGGGCTGTATCACCGCCTGGTACGGCAACTGCTCCGCCCACAACCGTAAGGCTCTCCAGAGGGTAGTGAGGTCTGCAGAACGCATCACCGGGGGCAAACTACCTGCCCTCCAGGACACCTACACACCCGATGTCACAGGAAGGCCATAAAGATCATCAAGGACAACAACCACCCAAGCCACTGCCTGTTCACCCCGCTATCATCCAGAAGGCGAGGTCAGTACAGGTGCATCAAAGCAGGGACCGAGAGACTGAAAACAGCTTCTATCTCAAGGCCATCAGACTGTTAACAGCCACCACTAACATTTAGCGGCCGCTGCCAACATACTGACTCAACTCCAGCCACTTTAAAAATGGGAATTGATGGAAATTATGTAAAAATGTACCACTAGCCACTTTAAACAATGCCACTTAATATAATGTTTACATACCCTACATTACCCATCTCATATGTATATGTATATACTGTACTCTATATCATCTACTGCATCTTGCCATCTTTATGTAATACATGTACCACTAGCCACTTTAAACTATGCCACTTTATGTTTACATACCCTACAGTACTCATCTCATATGTATATACCGTACTCCTATACATCTACTGCATCTTGCCTATGCCGTTCTGTACCATCACTCATTCACGTATATCTTTATGTACATATTCTTTATCCCTTTACACTTGTGTGTATAAGGTAGTAGTTGTGGAATTGTTAGGTTAGATTACTTGTTGTTATTACTGCATTGTCGGAACTAGAAGCACAAGCATTTCGCTACACTCGCATTAACATCTGCTAACCATGTGTATGTGACTAATAAAATTTGATTTGATTTGATTTGATTTGATTTGATTTGAGTCTCATAGCAAAGGGTCTGAATACTTGTGTAAATATCTATTTTTTCCATTTTAGAATTAGGCTGTAACGTAACAAACTGTGTAAAAAGTGAAGGGCTCTGAATACTTTCTGAGGTATTGTTTGATAACAATTTTGAAATACTCCTATCATTCTAGTATTGTCACGTCTACTTCCGCTCCCCCTCTCCGGCGCTCTACGTCGCCAGTTTACTTATCATTACGCACACCTGCCACCATCGTTATGCGCACCTGTGCCTCATGAGACTCACCTGGACTCCATCAATTATATGATTACTTCCCCTATATCTGTCAATCCCTTTGGTTCTTTCCCCAGGCAGTATTAGTTATGTTTTTCATGTCCAGACGCTACTCTTGTTTTGTATTGTTCCATGTTTATTGTATTATTAAATTCACCCCCTGTACTTGCTTCTTGACTACCAGCTTCTGCGTTGCAAGTATTGAAAAGATGAGAGCTGTTTGAAGGCCCAGCTTGTGTATAAAGATGAACCCTGCTCCTTTATGACCAGTAGTAGGAGGGGCAGGCACACACAAACACACACACATGCACATACACACACAACACACACAAGGGTTTACATTAGCCAGCACTAGCCGGCTTTTGGCTGATGAAAGTGCAGTATGCATTTTGAAAACATATACTTAATTGTGTGAAACCTGAAAGTTTACTTCATATTATGAGGCATGTCTTACCTTTCTTCAAAGTAGATTAGCCAAAATTAATTTCTATAGGTAAATGTGGAAGAAATTATTTTATAAATACTTCCTTCCATATGCCACTAAAACAAGTAGCCTATTTCTCTAATATTCTATTCATTTCAATTAAACTTTCTTTCATTGTCCAGTAGCCAAAGGCACAATCCTAGTCATATTAGCAACCCATGCTAGTTGTTGCATCTTTAGATCTCCCCTCTTTCTAAATTTCTAAGAATATTTTAATCTCTTTCACACGAAACCGCTGGCATGCACAGTGCACTTTTGACATTGGTGTTTTCCCGCTAATTGCAATAAGGAACGGACATTCCTGTGTAGCATACTGACATGTGCGCATTTTTGTGCTTAAAATGTGAAGAATAATAGTTTATCAACATTTTAAGCTAGATGTTCAGATCTGTTGCATCACCCTCATTGCTTATTAAAGTTTTTGTTGATGTACTGGTTGTATGAATTTGGGATCTCTCATTCKACAACTGTCCCAGAGTCTGCATGTTTGGAATAGGTTATTTATTTCTCACACAGAACAACAAGCTGACCAATAGAATAGGACAAATGTTTTTTACTATGTAACCTTTATTTAACTAGGCAAATCAGTTAAGAACAAATTCTTATTTACAATGATGGCCTACTATGTGGGGTGGTAGATTGCCAAAGGCTGTTCGATACTCGTCTTGTTGGCTGAGGAAAAGTAAATGTGGACAGATGTTCTAACAATTTCAAAGTGCGCATCGGAATTCAGTAAGAAGGACACACTGCATCCTGGAGTTACGTACATATTCTGTTGAGATTAATTTCTGTCATTCTGAGCACCGTGGGTAGATGCCCATGTCAGGTTATTCACCCAGTGCATATGGGTCTGGTAAAAATTTCTCAAATGTCCTGGAAATGAAAATGCTCCCGGTCAAATGTCCAGCGCCACATTTTCCTAACGGAAACCCTGACACACACACACGCACACACATGCAGTATTCATTGAGGGTGGGGAGTGGCTGAGTAACCTGAGCAATGTTACCTAGGTGAATTGAAACTAGATCAGACCAAAGGATCAGATACAGAAACAAGCCCAGATCTTCAGAGATCTCTCGACACAACTACACGAGTCTCCTTTTGTACTTACATTTTTTTTTTTTTATCCTGCTTTCTTTGCCTATAGTGAGCCTACCGTAATCTCTTAAAGGCCAAGATGAAAATATAACTTACATTTATATTTTACTCAAAAACTATATTTTAGTATTTTGTTTATTAGTCCACTTAATATGATCCCAACATGTTTTCCATGTCACCAGTCACATTTTGAAGATAGAGCACTTTAAGTATAGAGCAAAAACTGTGATGATAAGGCAAATTATATACACATGATTACAAATATTTACTCAAACGTTTTTTTGTAAAATATCCCTTTAAACTAAATGCATGCAAATATGTATACAGATTAGTTGGTATTAGTACATACAAAACCATCCTTGACACTTTTCTAAAGCTGTGTTTGTTTATTCCTACGGTCTTGCTAGCTGCCTGTTACCTTTGGTGTGTCTAGATATAGCTACCTCCAGCATTCCCCAGTCTGAAGTGCAGTTATTGTGCTCTATCTCTGGATGTGTTTACTAAGCCAGCCACAACTCCATGTGGACACAACTTCTGCATGGCCTGCATCAGTGGATACTGGCTCAAGGCCTGGAAGCTCAATCCTGGAAGTTCTGACTGGTGTGTCTGACCTCTTACTGTGAGACTCACCTGCAGCCTCATCAGATATCCCCAGCCCTAAAGAGACACACGCTGATTGACCGTGGACAACCTGGAAGAAGACAGGATGTGTAAGAAACACAACAAATTCCTAGAGCTGTTCTGTAGGACTGACCAAAGATGTGTGTGCCAGTTCTGCATTGAGACAGACCAGAAAGATCACCACACTGTTCCTCTATGGGAAGAGAAGAAGGCTCAGCTGGAGAAGACATAGGCCGAAGTGCAGCATCTGATCCAGGATCTGATCCAGGAGCGACTGCAGAAGATTCAAGAGATGAAACACAGTAGATCTCAGAAAGTAATACACAGAGAGAGAGAAAGCAAAAACCATGGAACCCTTCACTGATCTGGTGCGCAGATTTGAGAAAAGCCAGACTTACTACATGGAGCTGGTCTAGGTACCGGAGTGCCAAGTCTAGGTCCAAAAGGCTTCTTAACAGCTTCTACCCAAGTCATAAGACTCCTGAACATCTAATCAAATGGCAACCCGGACTATTTTRATTGTCCCCTCCCCATCTCCCATTTTTACGCTGCTGCTACTCTCTGTTTATTATCCATGCATAGTCATTTTACCTATACCTATATGTACATATTACCTAAATTACCTCGACTAACCGGTGCCCCCGCACATTGACTCTGTACCGGTAGGGTTATTTTATTGTAACTCCTTAATAACCACTTCTACCTTCTCCAGAGCTCTGCATCCCTCTGTAGCTTTCCTCCCACCATGGACTAGTCTCAGATCAGTATTTACACTAAGCTCTGTGTAGGAAACCTGAGGGGAGCTCTGTATCAGCTGGAGGAGGCTCTGAGAACCATGCCCCAGCTGTTGGATACAGTGAGYACTTTACATAAGTCATTGTGTGATTCTGAGCAACAGAGGATGCATCAGTATGCAGTGGATGTGACTATGGACCCTGATACAGCAAACTGCAAACTACCTGCCTGAGAATGGGAAACAAGTAAGACTTGGTGATATAAAACAGGATCTTCCTGACAAACCAGCAAGGTTTGATACTACTTCCTTTTATGTCCTGGGAAAGGAAGGTTTCTCTTCAGGGAGATTCCACTATGAGTGGGAGGTTAAGGGGAAGACTGACTAGTCTATATTTATTTTATTTTACCTTTATTTAACTAGGCAAGTCAGTTAAGAACAAATTCTTATTTTCAATGACGGCCTAGGAACAGTGGGTTCGGTTAACTGTAATATGAAAGCCAGAGAGTCCATCAACAGGAAGGGGAAGATTACATTGAGCCCTGGGAATGGATTCTGGATTCTGTCACTGAGGAATGGAGATGAGTACAGCACTGGTGCTTCCACGTTTCTCCCTGAGAGAGAAGTCACAGAAGGTGGGAGTGTTTGTGGATTATGAAGAGGGTCAGGTCTCCTTCTGTGATGTGGAGGCCAGGTCTTTCATTGACTACACCTTCACTGAGAAACTCTATCCATACTTCTGCCCTGGTAAACGTAGTGGAAATTCTGCCCCTCTGATCATCTCTACTATCGATGAAATGTAACTTTTTCAGGTCAGCTGATTGTCATTCCTTATTGGGGTTGTCCAAAGAGAGGGAACATTCCCAGTAACTTTGGAAATTTACCAGTAATCAAGAATCTGGGAATTTCTCAATAAAATGTAAGATAAAGAAAAAGGATAAAATTTAAAGGATGATGTTTTTTATATTTTTTACATTCAGAGCGACTTAAGTGCCTTGCTGAAGGGCACATCGACAGATTTTTCACCTAGTCGGCTCTGGGATTTTGGTTACTGGCCCAACACTCTTAACTGGTTGGCTACCTGACACCCTTATATTAAAAATAGAATCTCAAAACTGTAAAATATTAACCTAAATATAACCTATCAATCTAGTGAATATAGTTGCTGAAGATTTCAACAGGGAAAAACCTTTATATTGTTAAACCTTCTTTCTCTTTTATATATCTTTGTGGTTATTTTTGGGGGCCGAACTGGTGTCAGTCGACTGTGTCAATAGTTCAATTGTTTCAGAGTTGCTTTAAAATGCCATCATTGTTGAAAATATTTTTGTTTCATGAAAAAGGCAATTTTCTCCTGAACCATGTGGTCTGTCCACTAGACTATTTAAATTTTACTCTGGTTTCATGATTATCRTTTAGACTGGTTCAAGGGAACACCTTACAGATACAGGTATTGCCCTTCAGAGTTTCTGTAGTCTGCACAAAACCCTGGGAATCTGTGCACTGACTCTTCTATTCACATTCACCACTGTCACACTCTGCATCTGTCATACAGATGTAGGATCTTAATTTGAGCCAGTTTTCTACAGCAGGAAAATAACCCTGCAGCAATAAGACATTTTAATTATTATGTGTATTATAATTAATGGACATTATTGTAGGGGTTGACGCATTTTTCGTAAAGGAAAATCTAATCTGAAATTTCAAAGTGGAAACCGCAAACTTCCGAAACCTTTTTAAACCTCAAAAACACTACACATTTAAAATGTCCTGCATCGCAGGAAAGTTCTCCTGCAATAGGGTGATCAAATTAAGATTCTACATCTGTAATTGGAGTATTCTCACTGAAGTAATATTTAATAATACTAATGATAGTTATTCTACTGTACACGATTTATGGAGATAATGTCGTCAGAGTGCATGATTTATCCAATGCAACAAAGTTAAAACACATCACATGTTCAATATTTAATATTTGTGGCCCATGTGGGAACTACCACATTTTTGGTTGGCGTAGACAGCACATTCCAAGCATGCCAGACTGAGCGGCCAGATGGTATTTAATGATGAATGGATATCAAATGGATATCTGTCGTTGAATGATATCCATCAAATGGATGTCAAGTACATGCCCACTGCTTTGAAGACTCTTAAAACAGTAAGTGGTACAAACAGTTAATACGTGACCTCACCAGCCCCCATCCCTTTATTACTTGTACACTATACATCCAAAAGTATCATTATTGTCCATGGTGCTGAATCTCAGATTGACTCAATTGGCACCCTGCCTCTATAGGCGCTATTTGCTTGTTTGTTTACGTATACCATTCCTAATATGAAACACACATGCACACACACCATCCCCTGTTTCCTGGTGTCTAAAGAGATGTTGGCCTACAGCATAGAATGGCATATTATAAATCAAATTTAATAGGATATCTGTGGCCTACAGTGGCCTATCAATCCTGCACCATGGTTCATGCACCTTTGTGTAAGTGACCCATCTTTCCATCTGTCCTCCTCAACTGTTGCCTAGAAACCAGCAGTGGATTAGAGTTGGAACATGGACGATACAGTAGATCATCACAATCAGATGTACCCAACCCCCGGGATACAACCATAACAGTTCTCCCAAGGTGGCAGGACTTTGCCTTATAGGTTAATGTCTTGGACTGCTCTTATGTCTCAGTGTCTCAGAAAGCAAGATGCATCCTGTTACACTTTTGCTCCATTTGTGTTAAGGACAAAGAGCCTTAAGGCCCGCATCATTCCCGATCACCCGCCACCTGGTTTGATAATAAAATGCTGCAGGATTAGGTGGAAACGAGAAGCCGTTATTATGGTGATCCTCACACTCAGTGATGTAATAGTACCTTGAAAATGGACACGTAATCTGGGGATTAGCCACATTAACATGCTTGAAGTAAAGTAAACCTAATTTCCATAGAGCCACCCAACAACCACTGTTTCAGAGGTGGCAGTTAGCCAATGTCTGCTTCTGCTCACATTATGTCATATAGGCCTATAATGCTGAACAGTGGAGGCTGCTGAGGGGAGGACGGCTCATAATAACATCTGGAATGGTATCAAACACATCAAACACGTGCACATTAACATGCTTGAAGTAAAGTAAACCTAATTTCCATAGAGCCACCCAACAACCACTGTTTCAGAGGTGGCAGTTAGCCAATGTCTGCTTCTGCTCACATTATGTCATATAGGCCTATAATGCTGAACAGTGGAGGCTGCTGAGGGGAGGACGGCTCATAATAACATCTGGAATGGTATCAAACACATCAAACACGTGGTTGATACCATCCCATTGACAAACACATCAAACACGTGGTTGATACCATCCCATTGACAAACACATCAAACACGTGGTTGATACCATCCCATTGACAAACACATCAAACACGTGGTTGATACCATCCCATTGACAAACACATCAAACACGTGGTTGATACCATCCCATTGACTCGATTCCAGCCATTGTTATGAGCCGTCCTCCCCCCAGCAGCCTTCACCGGTGTGGAGGTGTAGGTATTGGTTAGGATGAGCATTTGGTTGATTTATCACACATATAGTCAACCTTGTTGAGTAATGTGGAGATTAAATTCAGTGATTTCAGAGTACTGTTGGTTCTTCCTAGTGTAGCAGGTGGTTGCCTATATGACTGTGTACTTTCTTATGACTAGGTGAGTCCTTTCCAAGATGGCAACAGTGGAGAAACATGTGTAGATCTTGGGCTCTATACCTAACCTGAACTCTCAGTTACATCATTAAGTTTAGTCCTTATTCAGCATCATGGCCAGCTCCCTCCCCTCCACAGACTACAGACTACAGACCACAGACCAACCTTACATTAGAGGTCTTGAGACCATGTGACAGAGCCAAAGCTTATTCAGTTGAAGTCGGAAGTTTACATACACCTTAGCCAATAACGTTTAAACTCAGTTTTTCACAATTCCTGACATTTAATCAGAATAAAAATTCCCTGTCTTAGGTCAATTAGGATCACTACTTTATTTTAAGAATGTGAAATGTCCGAATAATAGTAGAGAGAATTATTTATTTCAGCTTTTATTTCTTTCATCACATTCCCAGTGGGTCAGACGTTTACATACACTCAATTAGTATTTGGTAGCATTGCCTTTAAATTGTTTAAATTTGGTCAAACGTTTCGGGTAGCCTTCCACAAGCTTCCCACAATAGGTTGGGTGAATTTTGGCCCATTCCTCCTGACAGAGCTGGTGTACTGCCCGCTTTCGTAGGCCTCCTTGCTCGCACAAGCTTTTTCAGTTCTGCCCACACACTTTTCTATGGAATTGGGTCAGGAACTTTGTGATGGCCACTCCAATACCTTGACTTTGTTGTCCTATAGCCATTTTGCCACAATTTTGGAAGTATGTTTGGGGTCATTATCCATTGGAAGATCCATTTGCGACAAGCTTTAGCTTCTTGACTAATGTCTTGAGATCTTGCTTCAATATATCCACATAATTTTCCTCCTCATGATGCCATCTATTTTGTGAAGTGCACCAGTCCTCCTGCAGCAAAGCACCCCCACAACATGATGCTGCCACCCCGTGCTTCACAGTTGGGGATGGTGTTCTTCGGCTTGCAAGCCTCCCCCTTTTTCCTCCAAACATAACGATGGTCATTATGGCTAAACAGTTCTATTTTTGTTTAATCAGACAGAGGACATTTCTTCAAAAAGTACGATCTTTGTCCCCTGTGCAGTTGCAAACCGTAGTCTGGCTTTTTTTATGGTGGTTTTGGAGCAGTGGCTTTCTAAATTGCTATGCGGCCTTTCAGGTTATGTCGATATAGGACACGTTTTACTGTGGATATATATACTTTTGTACCTGTTTCCTCCAGCATCTTCACACGGTCCTTTGCTGTTGTTCTGGGATTGATTTGGACTTTTCGCACCAAAGTATGTTCACTCTAGGAGACAGAATGCGTCTCCTTCCTGAGCGGTATGACGGCTGCGTGGTCCCATGGTGTTTATACTTGCATACTATTTTTTGTACAGATGAACGTGGTCCTTCAGGCATTTGGAAATTCCTCTCCAAGGATGAATCAGACTTGTGGAGGTCTACAATTTTTCTGAGGTCTTGGCTGATTTCTTTTGATTTCCCCTGTTTTTCAAGCAAAGAGGCATCTGAGTTGGAAGGTAGGTTGAAATACATTACAGTTACACCACAATTGACTCAAATGATGTCAATTAGCCTATCAGAAGCTTCTAAAGACATGACATAATTTTCTGGAATTTTCCAAGCTGTTTAAAAGCACAGTCAACTTAGTGTATGTAACTTCTGACCCACTGAAATTTTGATACAGTGAATTATAAGTGAAATAATCTGTCTGTAAACAATTGTTTGGAAAAATACTTGTGTCATGCACAAAGTAGATGTCCTAACCGGACTTGCCAAAACTATAGTTTGTTACAAGAAATGTGTGGAGTGGTTGAAAAACAAGTTTTATTGACTCCAACCTAAGTGTATGTAAACTTTGACTTCAACTGTAGCTATGTGTGAAGAAAGTGACTGCATTGCCAATATTACATCTCCCACTGGGCAACACTCGGTTGAATCAACGTTGTTTCCACGTCATTTAAAAGAAATTACTTTGAACAACGTCAAATTGACATCTCTTCTCAGTGGCTGAGAAACATTCTTGGCCACTCATCTTCTACATGAGATGGTCTTGTGTAATTCCCTTAATTTGATCTGGGAAATTCAAACTCAATGAGACAGATAGAATCCCACAGTCTATCAAAGGCAATCACATTGTCTTTTTCTCACTCGCATATCACTCTCTCCCTCTATCTTAGAGTGTGTGTGTGAGTGTGTGCGCATGCGTGATGTGGTTGTTGTGCGTCGTGTCGTGTGTGTGTTTGAGTCTCTGTGTCAGTCTGACTGTAGTTAAAATAGAGGGTTTCTTCAGACTGAAGTTGCTCCTACTGTATACTTGGCAACAGAGTGGGTAGCCCTTCTCAACTCGACAGGCGTATGAAGTGACATGTGGAGGAGAAATCCATTTGTTGCACTCTAGTAATGAATAAAGATGTGTATTTTGTAAGAGTGGATTATACTCAACACTCAAGAGTAGGGAGAGATTTTATTGAAGTCCAAAACCTCAGACATGCAAATTTTTGGTGACTGGTTGATTAGCTAGTGAGGTGCAATATAGCAGGGCTAGCACAAAAATGTGTGCTCCAAGGTATCCCCTAGGAATGAATCTAGAAATACTGGTTTACACAGTAATGGTACCCATGTTGGTTTGCAGTTGTGCAGTACTTCTATTTTACCACATGATGGCAGTGTGACTCAGGTGCTCACAGTAACGTCAATGCTTCTTTCTTTGTTCTCCTGCCAATTTTGTGCTATTCAGTTTTTTCCTATAATGCCTATTAAAGAAAAAACGAACACATTCTGGGGTTAAAATAAATAGCCTTCCACAGTTCATTTAATTGACTTTTTTGGTACATAATCAAGGTAATTCCGTCTAACGCAAACAAGAATAGCACTGCTTGTGCGATTGGTTGCTAAATAAAGCAAACACTGTCTGACAAACTACTGCTTTAGTCCAACAACTATGACACCTGTTTTCATGAACATTTGTATAACGTTGTCAGTAGCACTTCATTTAACGGTGCCYTTTCCTCTATTTCCTGGTAGGAAATGATGTGGTAACAAATGGGTACATTTGGCTACTTCAAAGAAGTACAATTGTAACTACCTGGTACAGAACAAGTGCATGTTTTGATGAATTCCAAAGAAATAAAAAAGTTATTAATAAGTTATTATTATGTAATCCATTTTCACCATGTGTTAGTGTTATCTATATGTATTTTCTTCATGTCGCTACTGTGTATGGAGTGGGAATCGAGGTCATAGCTGGACTTTGGCCCCCTTCTCAAGGTATCTTCTTAATTATCCTGTCCCCAACCCTGTCTGGTGTGTGTGTGTGTGTTTGTGTGCCTGGTCTGTCCGAGGTGCTGCTGTCCTCACCCCCTGCAGGTGTGGTGGGTTACCCCACGCTGATGTGTTTAATTGTGTACAAGTCCCATGGCTCGCTGGCGACTGTGTGTCCCCGCTGTGCCAAGGAGGACAAGGGCGACACAGGGCCCAGACGTGCTTGGCTGCGTATAGTTTTATACTTTTGATCAATATTACCTTCTCCCTTGTCCTATTAACAAATTAATGAGAATAAGTCCCACCCACAGCCAAAACAGGCCTATTTTAGAAAACATTCTATCCACCCCTCACTCCTTCAGCCCAGGCCAGCTGAACCGTCTCTCTAGGCAGTGGGGTGGATATTTGTATTTATTTATATAATTGTGGAGTGAAGCTGACTGGCTATGGCCTGCCCCTTCTTCTTCCCCTCATCCTCCATCTCATCCTCTTTCCCTCCCTTCCTCTCTCTCCCGCTTTCTCTCTCTTCCTCCCTCCCTCCGTCGTCCTCACCCATCTGGGCTGGTAAATAAGGCCGGGTGTGTGAGAATCTCATTACCGCGACACAAAGCAGCATTTCCTCTGAGGATTCAGTATGTGTGTGTGTGTATCAGAGTGTGCCGTGTGTGTGTGTGTCATGTGTGTTGTCTGTGTGCCGTGTGTGCGTCTGTGGCGTGTGTGTGCCGTGTGTTTGTTAGCCAGGTTCAATCACCACTCCGCTGATGGGGAGGGAGGGAGAGGCAGCTGGGGCCTCCCTTGCCCAGGCCTTCAATTTCCCTCCCAGTCCAGCCACTGGAGTGTGTAATTACTATGGGGGGGCTGGCATGGAGGTGTGATCCCTTCTCCTGGTAACACCACCCCCCACACATCCCACCATTCCTCCCTCTACCCTCCATACAGGCACCCCCTTCCACCCCCCAAGTTACACACTGAGCACCCATGATCTCCAACTGAGACCTCCGTGACCACTCTTCCATGCATGCACGCACGCACGCATGCACAGCACCCCACACACACACAACACACACACACAACACACACACACACACACACACACACACACACACACACACACCACACACACTACAAACACACACACACACACACACACACAAACACACACACACACAACACACACACACACAACCACAACACACACCACACACACACCACACACACACAGTCTTCTGTTCATACACTCATACCCTTCCTATTACAGTGTATTGGTGTGTATTCACATTGTACAGTGTACATCCTGCAGTATGCTGGCGCCAAGTCCTTTGTTGGCACCATTAGCATTTTCACACTGTCGTCTTGCTGTATGAACACTTCTCACAGGTACAGTGTGCAGAGGAGAAGGGTCTAAAAGGTCACTGCAGCTATGTTTTTGAGGAAACTGGTTGATAGGATACAAACCTATTATATTGACAGGTTATGTTTGTTTGATGTTATGGCTGTTCCTTTGTAAAACTCCAACCAAATGCAATGCACATAAATGTGTTTTCTGAGATCTCCCTGCAAGACCATAAATGAGAAGATACAGCACGCTCGCTCTTGAGTCCACTCACGATACACACACAAACACTTACATATATGTACGCACACACACTTCCCTATATGGACTGCATAGATCTAACCAACCCTTGTCTATAATGTTGGCTATACAATGCAATTCATCATGAACCCAGCCCCTCTTTCTTTCTCTCACTCTCTCTCACACACACGCTCTCTCACACACACTCTCTCTCACACACACTCTCTCTCACACACACGCTCTCTCACACACTCTCTCTCTCTCACGCACACGCACGCACACTCTCTCTCTCACACACACTCTCTCTCACACACACTCTCTCTCTCACACTCTCTCTCTCTACACACACACTCTCTCTCACACATGCTCTCTCACACCACACTCTCTCACACACACCACGCTCCCTCCCACACACACACTCTCTCTCACACTCTGTCTCTCTCTCATCTCTCGCTCTCTCTCTAGTGTATGTGTGTGTGTGTGCTGTGTGCTGCTGTGTGACAGAGGCTGGCTCTTTGAGGATTCTGTGGCACTTGCCTGCATTCCTCTTTGAAGCTGTTTGATGACCGCAACAGGGCACTCCACACAGGAGGCAGTGGTAGAGGTGTGCTGCATGGCTGTCAGTTTGTATACAGCTGTTTTCTTTCATCTAGTCCTGCCTGCCCCCACCCACACCCTTCCCTCCTGTCTCCCTCCATTAAAAACCCAGATTCGCCTTTCTTGAGTTCTGTGCTAGTCGTGAAAAAAATAATAATGTGGACTGACTGCTGCTTGGCTGGAGGAGGATCTAGAAATAAAGTGACAGCTATAGACTCTAGGAATAGAATGGCCATGATCAGTTCAAATATGCATCAACATCTTCATCATACTGCATAGGCCACCTACAATAAATATCAACGAATGTCCCATACATTCTTGATACGATCACATTCCACACCCAGGTTCTGTGCTCACTTGTCTGGTGGCTAGTACTGTCTCAAGAGACAGGGCTGAGACATGGGCCAACTGGGGCTGACAGGGTCCACCTGGGGCATCTCTGTGTTACACCACAGCACACACTCCTGCTAACATGCCCGCTACACACACTGCACAGGTGCTGCTCGCGAGCCAGTGTTAATTGCTGCTAATTGATGTAGCGGCGCATTGAGGCATATGTGGTTTCTGTGTGTATTCTAATGAGAGCAGAGAGAAGGAGGTTTTGAGGTGCTGTACGCTAACATGGCAGACAAGTCATGACAGTACACTACTGTCAGAAACTAAAACAACAAGCTCCCGCGCTCAGGTCTGTGTCAACGCTGGTCCGACCAATCTGATTCCACGCTTCAAGACTGCTTCGATCACGCGGATTGGAATATGTTCCGCATTGCGTCCAACAACAACATGGACGAATATGCTGATTCGGTGAGCGAGTTCATTAGGAAGTGCATTGACGATGTCGTACCCACAGCAACGATTAAAACATTCCCAAACCAGAAACCGTGGATTGACGGCAGCATTCGCGTGAAACTGAAAGCGCGAACCACTGCTTTTAACCAGGGCAAGGTGACCGGAAACATGACCGAATACAAACAGTGTAGCTAATTCTCTCCGCAAGGCAATCAAACAGGCTAAGTCCCAGTACAGAGACAAAATAGAGTCGCAATTCAACAGCTCAGACACAAGAGGTATGTGGCAGGGTCTACAGTCTATCACGGATTACAAAAAGAAAACCAGCCCGTCGCGTACCAGGATGTCTTGCTCCCAGACAGGCTAAATAACTTTTTTGCCCGCTTTGAGGACAATACAGTGCCACTGACACGGCCCGCTACCAAAACCTGCGGCTCTCCTTCACTGCAGCCGAGGTGAGTAAAACATTAAACGTGGTTAACCCTCGCAAGGCTGCAGGCCCAGACGGCATTCCAGCCGCGTCCTCAGAGCATGCGCCAGACCAGCTGGCTGGTGTGTTACGGACATATTCAATCAATCCTTATCCCAGTCTGCTGTTCCCACATGCTCAAGAGGGCCACCATGTTCCTGTTCCCAAGAAAAGCTGTAAGGTAACTGAGCTAAACGACTACCGCCCCGTAGCACTCACTTCCGTCTATCATGAAGTGCTTTGAGAGACTAGTCAAGGACCATATCACCTCCACCTACGGACACCCTAGACCCACTCCAATTTGCTTACCGACACAATAGGTCCACAGACGACGCAATCGCAACCACACTGCACCACTTGCCCTAACCCATCTGGACAAGAGGAATACCTATGTGAGAATTGCTGTTCATCGATTACAGCTCAGCATTTAACACCATAGTACCCTCCAAACTCGTCACAAGCTCGAGACCCTGGGTCTCGACCCGCCCTGTGCAACTGGGTCCTGGGACTTCCTGACGGGCCGCCCCCAGGTGGTGAGGGTAGGTAACAACATCTCCACCCCGCTGATCCTCAACACTGGGGCCCCACAAGGGTGCGTTCTGAGCCCTCTCCTGTACTCCCTGTTCACCCACGACTGCGTGGCCATGCACGCCTCCAACTCAATCATCAAGTTTGCGGATGACACTACAGTGGTAGGCTTGATTACCAACAACGACGAGACGGCCTACAGGGAGGAGGTGAGGCCCTCGGAGTGTGGTGTCAGGAAAATAACCTCACACTCAACGTCAACAAAACAAAGGAGATGATTGTGGACTTCAGGAAACAGCAGAGGGAGCACCCCCCTATCCACATCGACGGGTCAGTAGTGGAGAAGGTGGAAAGTTTTAAGTTCCTCGGTGTTACACATCAACGGACAAACTGAAATTGGTCACCCACACAGACAGCGTTGTGAAGAAGGCGCAGCACGCCTCTTCAACCTCAGGAGGCTGAAGAAATTCGGCTTGTCACCAAAAGCACTCACAAACTTCTACAGATGCACAATCGAGAGCATCCTGTCGGGCTGTATCACCGCCTGGTACGGCAACTGCTCCGCCCACAACCGTTAAGGTCTCCAGAGGGTAGTGAGGTCTGCAGAACGCATCACCGGGGGCAAACTACCTGCCCTCCAGGACACACTACCCACCCGATGTCACAGGAAGGCCATAAAGATCATCAAGGACAACAACCACCCAAGCCACTGCCTGTTCACCCCGCTATCATCCAGAAGGCGAGGTCAGTACAGGTGCATCAAAGCAGGGACCGAGAGACTGAAAAACAGCTTCTATCTCAAGGCCATCAGACTGTTAAACAGCCACCACTAACATTTAGCGGCCGCTGCCAACATACTGACTCAATCCAGCCACTTTAAAAATGGGAATTGATGGAAATTATGTAAAAATGTACCACTAGCCACTTTAAACAATGCCACTTAATATAATGTTTACATACCCTACTTACCATCTCATATGTATATGTATATACTGTACTCTATATCATCTACTGCATCTTGCCATCTTTATGTAAATCATGTACCACTAGCCACTTTAAACTATGCCACTTTATGTTTACATACCCTACAGTACTCATCTATATGTATTATACCGTACTCTATACCATCTACTGCATCTTGCCTATGCCGTTCTGTACCATCACTCATTCATATACTTTATGTACATATTTCTTTATCCCTTACACTTGTGTGTATAAGGTAGTAGTTGTGGAATTGTTAGGTTAGATTACTGTTGTTATTACTGCATTGTCGGAACTAGAAACACAAGCATTTTC
>NC_036862.1:29513252-29517256 GCF_002910315.2 Salvelinus sp. IW2-2015
GAGACCTTATGAGAGAGACATAATTGTCCATGACTCTGACTGTGTCCTCCCATGTTTGCCTGCCACTAGCCAATCAATAGTTTAACCTAGTCTGATTATAGAGGGAACACCCCTCTCTTAAAGAGGCATTGTAAACAACTCATCAATCTAAGGCCACTGAAAGGCAGCTCTCCGTGGGTGCTCTATGAGTCAGTGTAGGAAAACATGTATTTACGTGACGGGTAGAGACACAAACAAAACCACAATTAACGTAAACACAAATCACTGTTTTATGTTGTAACGTAATGTTTAGTCTGGTTACAGTGGAGCTAATTTGAATTACCATAGATTTTCAGCTTGCCATCTTTCCTATAGTACAGTACATAAAATGTAATTTTATGACTATGGTATATTGTTTGTTAGTAAATTTAGGATGACTACAGTAGTATTGTGTAGTAAATGTAGGATGACTACAGTAGTATTGTGTAGTAAATGTAGGATGACTACAGTAGTATTGTGTAGTAAATGTAGGATGGCTACAGTAGTATTGTGTAGTAAATGTAGGATGACTATGCTGCCCTACCAAGCAAAAAGGCAGTAACTGCTCATTTGGTTTAAAATGAGTTCATGTAATTTTTGCTATGTTAAATACATACTTAATCATGTGGACAAGTATCCTGCCTATATTGTATTGTCTTTTGGGGAGAATGGGGGGTCATGTTAGCAGTAATTGCATAAAGTTACTGTTTAACCAAGGTAAATAAAAGCCATTTTTCTCAGTTCCACGCTATGAGCAGTTACTGCCTTTTTGCTTGGTAGGGCAGTATAGTAGTATTGTGTAGTAAACGTAGGATGACTACAGTAGTATTGTGTAGTAAATGTAGGATGACTATGGTAGTATTGTGTAGTAAATGTAGGATGACTATGGTAGTATTGTGTAGTAAATGTAGGATGACTATGGTAGTAGTGTGTAGTAAATTTAGCATGATTATGGTAGTATTGTGAGGTAAATGTAGCATGATTATGATAGTATTGTGTAGTAAATGTAGGATGTCTATGGTAGTATTGTGTAGTAAATGTAGGATGACTATGGTAGTAGTGTGTAGTAAATGTAGCATGATTATGGTAGTATTGTGTAGTAAATATAGGATGACTATGGTAGTAATGTGTAGTAAATGTAGGATGAATATGGTAGTAGTGTGTAGTAAATGTAGGATGACTATGGTAGTATTGTGTAGTAAATGTAGGATGACTATGGTAGTAGTGTGTAGTAAATGTAGGATGACTATGGTAGTAGTGTGTAGTAAATGTAGGATGACTATGGTAGTATTGTGTAGTAAATGTAGAATGACTATGGTAGTATCGTGTAGTAAATATAGGATGACTATGGTAGTATTGTGACAGAACTGTGGGGGTCATCTTGAAGGTCTGAGAGTTCTGTGAATCCTCTTCTGTCCTCTTTGACCTGAGACCGGTATTTCTGTCTCCTGTCTTTCCATTACGGCCACCAAACCCCTGCCTCCCCATCTGCCTGCCTCCTGCCTAACTCTCTGCATATACTAAATGGAAAAAGATGAG
The DNA here is from genome assembly GCF_002910315.2 of Salvelinus sp. IW2-2015. NCBI lineage: Eukaryota > Metazoa > Chordata > Actinopteri > Salmoniformes > Salmonidae > Salvelinus > Salvelinus sp. IW2-2015. Next base: position 29,514,810 of record NC_036862.1, read on the forward strand.
AGTCGAATCTAAACCTAAATTATAAAGGCTTTTTGTGGCTTTTGCACTTTGTTCTCCCCCTAAAATTGCGTTCCCCACAATTTCCAACCCTCTGCAATTTACCAATTTGGGAAGGGAAATTTACCATTGCTAAATAGATTTGAGGAAGTATGGTTCAATTTCCGACATCTCAAATTCATAATGCTTCCTGAATAAGAAATAATAGCAAAAAAATGCAGCTACATTATGTTATGTATTCCAATGTTCTTTGAAAATGCTTTTTGGGTTCAAGAACGGAGGCAAAGTTAAGCTAAGACATAGGGGATGGGAGGAGCGGTGTAGCTGACCCTGACCCTTCATCTTTGACCTTTGATCTTGCTGTCATAAAGCCTGCGGGCCTGTGGGGGCCTGTGACTGGGCCCCCACTTGGTGAACCCCAGAAGGTATGGCAACGTTGAGGGAGAGAGGGGGCAGAGAGGACTGACTCTACTCTCCAAAATGTTCTTCTCTTTGCCATGCAGGGCTCTTTGCGTATGGCAAAGGGTGCAGACACTGTGTTAAGAGGATTAGTGACTTGAAAAAGGTAGCCGTCATTTAATTGAAGGCTTACAGGCTGCAGCAGAAAAGATGAGCAGTCAAAGTGAAGGTAACCCAGCCCAGAACATCCTGAAGAGACCACATTTGCCAAAGTCCATGTTTCCCTCCTCTCCTCTCGCCTTGCCCGCCTCCTCTTCTCCCTTAGTAGCAGCCACATCATGCTTTTATCACCAGGCACCAGCTCTTTAAAAGACGTTTACACATTTCACAATTTTAATCTCTTCCGCTGGTGAAAAAGGTCTTCAACTCGATTTATTCAAGTGCTGTGATCTCTGGGCTGCCTAGGCTGATTCCCTCCCAGTGTAGCTGGGCCGTGTTGGAGGTTTATGTTACATGAGCAACTAACTCTGCTGCCTGTAGAACACTTTGATTATGATTATGTGGCAGAGCGCAGTTGATATCTCTAGGCAGAGGAGATTAGACCTCTCTGAGCCCACAACATGCGTTTGTCTGGTGGTCGACTCTCCGATGCGTGCACTTGTGAGACATCTCGGGCTCTATTGATGTCTGTGTCCGGCGCTGTGGAAGCCAAAGAGTTGTAAACTCCTCCTTAAGTGCACTGCTCGCCGGATAAAATGGGCCACTCAGACGAGTGGAAAGAGGTGGAAGTCCAAATATGATAATGGGAAAAATTGTAAGTTGCTGGGCGGCTGCGCTCGGCAGTGTGTGTGCGTGAGAGGAGCAGTGGCGTGAAGGAGAGAGAGAGAGAGAGCTGAAACACCATGGCCTCACGAGACAGCCCAGCCCTTTTGTGTTCCTTTGTGAAAATTAGGATCATATCACTATGAGTGGACTGCCGCCGACCGTTGGTGAAAAGAGAGTGGGATCAGATGGAGGTAATGCATGGTAGGGATGACCTAATCTGTCCACTAATAACCTGCTTCACACCCACCGCCTGCCTGATTCAGCAGAAGTATGGTCTGACTGATAACAGGAGGAGAGGAGGGGGGGGGGGGAGAGGCCCCAGCAACCCTCATTATCTGACACTCTGAGGCTGATTAGCCCTGTTAGACTCTGAACTACTAGCGGTCGCTGGCTTGTAGGGGGACCCTCTAAAACTCTTCCTCTCATCCCACTCAGTCTCTCTCTCTCTCTCTCTCTCTCTCTCTCTCCTTCTCTCTCTCTTCTCTCTCTCTCGTTCTCTCTCTCTCTCTCTCTCTCTCTCTCTCCTCTCTCTTATCATCTTGCTGCACATCAAACTGAGACATCACACAACACACTTCCAAATATACACACACGCACGCAGTGCACGCACTCACGCAGGCACACACACACACACCACACCAAAAAACACTTATTATGTCATCCAGCACTATAAACACATTACAAAACAATGTTGTTGATGTGAATACATATGCAGTAAGCACAATGCTGTTGATGTGAATAACATATGCAGTAAGCACAATGCTGTTTGATGTGAATACATATGGCAGAGTAAAGCACAATGTTGTTGATGTGAATACATATGCAGTAAGCACAATGTTGTTGATGTGAATACATATGCAGTAAGCACAATGTTGTTGATGTGAATACATATGCAGTAAGCACAATGCTGTTGATGTGAATACATATGCAGTAAGCACAATGCTGTTGATGTGAATGCATATGCAGTAAGCACAATGCTGTTGATGTGAATCATATGCAGTAAGCACAATGCTGTTGATGTGAATACATATGCAGTAAGCACAATGCTGTTGATGGAATACATATGCAGTAAGCACAAATGCTGTTGATGTGAATACATATGCAGTAAGCACAATGCTGTTGATGTGAATATGCATATGCAGTAAGCACAATTGCTGTTTGATGTGAATACATATGCAGTAAGCACAATGTTGTTGATGTGAATACATATGCAGTAAGCACAATGC
>NC_036862.1:29517281-29536967 GCF_002910315.2 Salvelinus sp. IW2-2015
TGGGCCACTCAGACGAGTGGAAGAGGTGGAAGTCCAAATATGATAATGGGAAAATGTGTAAGTTGCTGGGCGGCTGCGCTCGGCAGTGTGGTGCGAGAGGAGCAGTGGCGTGAAGGAGAGAGAGAGAGAGAGCTGAAACACCATGGCCTCACGAGACAGCCCAGCCCTTTTGTGTTCCTTTGTGAAAAATTAGGATCATATCACTATGAGTGACTGCCGGACCGTTGGTTGAAAGAGGTGGGATCAGATGGAGGTAATGCAGGTAGGGATGACCTAATTCTGTCCACTAATAACCTGCTTCACCCCACCGCCTGCCTGATTCAGCAGAAAAGTATGGTCTGACTGATAAACAGGAGGAGAGGAGGGGGGGGGGGGGAGAGGCCCCAGCAACCCTCATTATTCTGACACTCTGAGGCTGATTAGCCCTGTTAGACTCTGAACTACTAGCGGTCGCTGGCTTGTAGGGGGACCCTCTAACTCTTCCTCTCATCCCACTCAGTCGTCTCTCTCTCTCTCTCTCTCTCTCTCTCGCTCTCTCTCTCTCTCTCCTCTCTCTCTCTTCTCTCTCTCTCTCTCTCTCTCTCTTCTCTCTCTCCTCTCTCTATCATCCTGCTGCACCAAACTGAGACATCACACATACACACTTCCAAATATCACCACACGCACGCATGCACGCACTCACGCAGGCACCACACACACACACACACCAAAAACACTTATTTATGTCATCCAGCACTATAAACACATACAAAACAATGTTGTTGATGTGAATACATATGCAGTAAGCCAATGCTGTTGATGTGAATAACTATGCAGTAAGCACAATGCTGTTTGATGTGAATACATATGCAGTAAGCACAATGTTGTTGATGTGAATACATATGCAGTAAGCACAATGTTGTTGATGTGAATACATATGCAGTAAGCACAATGTGTTGATGTGAATACATATGCAGTAAGCACAATGCTTATGTGAATACATATGCAGTAAGCACAATGCTGTTGATGTGAATCATATGCAGTAAGCACAATGCTGTTGATGTGAATACATATGCAGTAAGCACAATGCTGTGATGTGAATACATATGCAGTAAGCACAATGCTGTTGATGTGAATACATATGCAGTAAGCACAATGCTGTTTGATGTGAATACATATGCAGTAAGCACAATGCTGTTGATGTGATGCATATGCAGTAAGCACAATGCTGTTGATGTGAATACATATGCAGTAAGCACAATGTGTTGATGTGAATACATATGCAGTAAGCACAATGCTGTTGATGTGAATACTATGCAGTAAGCACAATGCTGTTGATGTGAATACATATGCAGTAAGCACAATGCTGTTGATGTGAATACATATGCAGTAAGCACAATGCTGTTGATGTGAATACATATGCAGTAAGCACAATGGTGTTGATGTGAATACATATGCAGTAAGCACAATGCTTTGATGTGATTGCATATGCAGTAAGCACAATGCTGTTGATGTGATACATATGCAGTAAGCACAATGTGTTGATGTGAATACAATGCAGTAACATGCTGGGTAATGCATATAGAGCACAATGCTGTTGATGTGAACATATGCAGTAAGACAGATGAAACAATGCGAGCTGTGATGTGAATACATATGCAGTAAGCACAATGGTGTTGATGTGAATACATATAGTAAACACAATGTGTTGATGTGAATACATATGCAGTAAGCACAAGCTGTTTGATGTGAATACATATGCAGTAAGCACAATGTTGTTGATGTGAATACATATGAGTAAGCACAAGTTGTTGATGTGAATACATATGCAGTAAGCACAATGTGTTGATGTGAATACATATGAGTAAGCACAATGCTGTTGATGTGAATACATATGCAGTAAGCACAATGCTGTTGATGTGAATACATATGCAGTAAGCACAATGCTGTTGATGTGAATACATATGCAGTAAGCACAATGTGTTGATGTGAATGCATATGCAGTAAGCACAATGCTGTTGATGTGAATACATATGCAGTAAGCAAATGCTGTTGATGGTGAATACATATGCAGTAAGCACAATGTTGTTGATGTGAATACATAGCATAAGCACATAGCGTTGAGTGAATGCATATGCAGTAAGCACAATTTTGTTGATGTGAATACATATGCAAAAGCACAATGCTGTTGATGTGAATACATATGCAGTAAGCACAATCTGTTGATGTGAATGCATATGCAGTAAGCACAATGCTGTTGATGTGAATGCATATGCATTAGCACAATGCTGTTGATGTGAATCATATGCAGTAAGCACAATGCTGTTGATGTGAATCATATGCAGTAAGCAAAATGTTGTTGATGTGAATACATATGCAGTAAGCACAATGCTGTTGATGTGAATGCATATGCAGTAAGCACAATGCTTTTGATGTGAATAATATGCAGTAAGCACAATGTTGTTGATGTGAATACATATGCAGTAAGCACAATGCTGTTGATGTGAATGCATATGCAGTAAGCACAATGCTGTTGATGTGAATACATATGCAGTAAGCACAATGTGTTTGATGTGAATACATATGCAGTGAAGCACAATGCTGTTGATGTGAATACATATGCAGTAAGAACAATGCTGTTGATGTGAATCATAAAGCAGTAAGCACAATGCTGTTGATGTGAATACATATCAGTAAGCACAATGCTGTTGATGTGAATACATATGCAGTAAGCACAATTCTGTTGATGTGAATACATATGCAGTAAGCACAATGCTGTTGATGTGAATACATATGCAGTAAGCACAATGCTGTTGATGTGAATACATATGACAGTAAGGCACAATGTTGTTTGATGTGAATACATATGCAGTAAGCACAATGCTGTTGATGTGAATACATATGCAGTAAGCACAATGTGTGATGTGAATACATATGCAGTAAGCACAATGCTGTTGATGTGAATGCATATGCAGTAAGCACAATGTTGTTGATGTGAATACATATGCAGTAAGGCACAATGCTGTTGATGTGAATACATATGCAGTAAGCACAATGCTGTTGATGTGAAACATATGCAGTAAGCACAATACTGTTGATGTGAATACATATGCAGTAAGCACAATGTTGTGAGGAATACATATGCAGTAAGCACAATGCTGTGATGTGAATGCATATGCAGTAAGCAGCAATGTTGTTGATGTGAATACATATACAGTAAGCACAATGCTTGATGTGAATACATATGCAGTAAGCACAATGCTGTTGATGTGAATACATATGCAGTAAGCACAATGCTGTTATGTGAATACAATGCAGTAAGCACAATGCTGTTGATGTGAATACATATGCAGTAAGCACAATGCATGTGAATACATATGCAGTAAGCACAATGATGTTGATGTGAATAACATATGCAGTAAGCACAATGCTGTTGATGTGAAACATATGCAGTAAGCACAATGTGTTGATGTGAATACATATGCAGTAGCACATGATGTGATGAATACATATGCGAAGCACAATGCTGTTGAGTGAATACATATGCAGTAAGCACAAATGCTGTTGATGTGAATACATATGCAGTAAGCACAATTCGTGGATGTGAATACATATGCAGTAAGCACAATTCTGTTGATGTGAATACATATCAAGACAATGCTTGATGATACATATGCATAAGCAATGCTGTGATGTGAATACATATCAGTAGCACAATGGTTGATGTGAATACATATGCAGTAAGCACAATGCTGTTGATGTGAATACATAGCAGTAAGCACAATGCTGTTGATTGAAACATACAGTAAGCACAATGCTGTGATGTGATACATATGCAGTAAGCACAAGCTATTGATGTGAATACATATGCAGTAAGCACAATGCTGTTGATTGAATACATATGCAGTAAGCCACTCTGTGCCCATATAGTTATCTCAAGGCAGTCTTTGATTTTATTTCATTTCTCTGAGAAAGTCACTGCTTCCACTGTTTCACTGTATCAACTAATAGACAACAACTTAGGTTGAATGTTTGTTACTCATGTAATTCTACTAATTGAAATTGTGCAGTTTGCACGAAATTGTATTCATAACAGTACTGCAGTGCACTTCCAATATTCTTGCCAAATGGCATTCATAAGTCTATGTACAAGGTATAGTGTGTATGAACCCTTCACCCCCCTTTCCACTCCTCTCACATCCCGGATGTGGCTAGAAGACACAAGGCTTCATGTTTTCCTTAAATGCTGGGATTAGTGCCTCCAGCATCATTTGATTAGACAAGGCATGGCCTTTGATTGCACCCAGTCCTATTTGTTTCCTGGCCCTAGGAGGTAATCACCCTCGTTATGTGTCTCCTCCTCCTCCTCCTCCTCCTCCTCCTCCTCCTCCTCCTACTGTATTTGTCAGGTGTTCCTGTCTCACGCAGGAGAATGTGCCATGGCCCAGTCTTCCATTGGCTTGGCTCCCTGTCTCCCTCCCCCATCACTGCTGAATGAAATCCTATTAAATGATCCTTCACTCTCTCATAGTTGCTTTGTTTTCTGTTTAAAGAGCCCTGGCTGTGTGTGGTGCCGAGGAGAAGAGAGGAGGAGAGGAAAGTGGATTATGAGTCACTCACTGCCAAACAGGGGGAGTAGGGGGTAGGAGGGAGGAGAGAGAGTGGGATGGGTATTTGTGTGAGGCACTGATGCATGGCATGGCACCACCAACACACGTTCATTTATACGCACAAAAATAATCACAAATGTATGCATGCACATATGCATAAGCACACATAAATACACACAAAAAATCACACACTTGTATAGAGACACACACAAACAGTGACGCACGGCACACACACACACACACACACACACACACACACACACACACACACACACACACACACACACACACACACACACACACACACACACACACACACACACACACACACACACACACACACACACACACACACACACACACACACACACACACACACACACACACAGCACACACACACAGGCACACTTGGACGAATTGTAAATACAAATTACTGGGTGCAATGCCGTAAAACTACAGCCGGCCCTCCATAATGGAAATTGCAGTGTAGCCGTTGGCTATGGCTCTACCAAATCAGAACGCTACAAGTGATGCTGCCAATAGTGCCTGGGTGGCCTGTTGTAGGTTTGTATGTCTGTGGGAGCTCAACTGCAGCGCTAGTGATATGATGCACAATCATTGAACTAGCCCAATCAGCAAGTCTCTGTACCTAACAGACCATTGTCTAGGGACTAGGCCCCCAATGACCTTTGACAGACAGCAGACATAGTCCCTCATCTCAGATCACTTTACAGCCGCCTTTGTACACATGTTTTATTCATCCAACAGGTGATTCTCCTCTAGGTGGTCAGCGGCTGATGACCAGCTTCTATTTACTTGTAATTTACTCTAAAACACATATGAGGCCAGTCCCGGAGGCAGATGAATCCTAATCTCAGTTTTATATTTACTGTAATTTACTCTAAACACTATGAGGCCAGTCCCGGAAGGCAGATGAATCCTAATCTCAGTTTTATATTTACTGTAATTTACTCTAAAACACTATGAGGCCAGTCCCGGAGGACAGATGAATCCTAATCTCAGTTTTATATTTACTGTAATTTACTCTAAACACTATGAGGCCAGTCCCGGAGGCAGATGAATCCTAATCTCAGTGTTCTATTTTCACACAGATCTTGCATCTTGGTTGTGAAATGAAATGTTCTATCAAGCAGTGAGTGTTTACAATGTGCTGAGCCCTCCCCTCTATCAGAGACTTCTTCCAAGTCGCCGGTCTGCAAATCAAATCAAATGTTATTCGTCACGTACAGCAGGTATAAAAGMTGCAGCGAAATGGTTGTGTGATAGCAACATTGTAGTACAATAATCAATATCAAGAAGAAAAAATAATAATAATAATAATAAGTAGTAGAAGAGGTAGTATAGTAATATCCTGATATATACACAGTAGGATATACAGCATAGATAATGAATGTGCTATGTCAAGAATGACTGTATTTACAAATACATAGTGGGTAGTATATTCAAATCAAATATTATTTGTCACATGCACCAAATTGTAACGGCTGATTTCCTCCTCTTCGTCTGAAGAAACGCTTACTWYCGAGCCTTTAACCAACAATGCAGATTTTTTTCTAAAGTACCAACATTTTTTTAATAATAAACTAAAATAAGAATTTAAAAAATGTAATAATAACAATAACGAGGCTATTTACAGGGGGCACCGGTACAGAATCAATGTGTGGAGGTAAAGGTTAGTCGAGGTAAATTTAGGTATTATGTACATGTAGGTAGGGATAAAGTGACTATGCATAGATAATAAACAGTGAGTAGTAGCAGCGTAAAAAAGGCGGTCAATACAAATAGTCCGGGTAAACATTCAATTAACTGTTTAGCAGTATAATGGCTTGAGTGTAGAAGCTGTTTGGGAGCCTTTTGGAGCTAGACTTGGTGCTCTGGTACCACTGGCCGTGCGGTAGCAGAGAGAACAGTCTATGACTAGGGTGGCTGGAGTCTTTGACAATATGTAGGGCCTTCTTCTGACACTGCCTGCTATAAAGGTCCTGGAGGGCAGGAAGCTTGGCCCCAGTGATGTACTGGACCATACGCATTACCCTCTGTAGCACCTTGCAGTCGGATGCTGAGCAGTTGCCATACCAAACGGTGATGCAACCAGGCAGGATGCTCTCAATAGTGCAGCTGTAGAACTTTTTGAGGATCTGAGGACCCATGCCAAATCTTTTCAGTCTCCTGAGGGGGAGCGGGCGTTGTCATGTCCTCTTCACGACTGTCTTGGTGTGTTTGGACCATGATAGTTTGTTGGTGATGTGGACTCCAAGGAACTTGAAGCTCTCAACCCGCTCCACTACAGCCCGTTGATGTGAATGGAGGCGTGCTCGGCCCCCCTTTTCCTGTAGTCCACAATCAGCTATTTTGTCTTGCTCACATTGAGGGAAAGGTTGTTGTCCAGGTACCACACTGTCAGGTCTCTGACCTCCTTCCTGTAGGCTGTCTCATCATTGTCAGTGATCAGGCATACCACCGTTTGTGTCGTCGGCAGACTTAATGATGGTTTTGGAGTCGTGAGTGGCCATGCAGTTGTGGGTGAACATGGAGTACAGGAGGGTCTAAGCATGCACCCCTGAGGGGCCCCCGTGTTGAGGATTAGCATGGCAGATGTGTTGTTGCCTACCATTACCACCTGGGGGTGGCCCATCAGGAAGTCCAGGATCCAGTTGCAGAGAGAGGTGTTTAGTCCCAGGGTCCTTAGCTTAGTGATGAGCTTTGAGGGCGCTGTAGTGTTAAACTGTAGTCAACAAACACCATTCTGAGCTTCTAATCAACAAACACCATTCTCACGTAGGTGTTCCTTTTGTCAAGGTGGGAAAGGGCAGTATGGAGTGCAATAGAGATTGAGTCATCTGTGGAACTGTTGGGGCGGTATACAAATGTTGATGTTGATGTGAGCCATGACCAGCCTTTCAAAGCACTTCATGGCTACAGACGTCAGTGCTACGGGGCAGTAGTCAGGTTACCTTGGCTTTCTTGGGCACAGGGACTATGGTGGTCTGCTTGAAACATGTCATTATTACAGACTCGGTCAGGGAGAGGTTGAAAATGTCAGTGAAGACACTTGCCAGTTGGTTAGCGCATTCTCTGAGTCCTGGTAATCCGTCTGGCCCTGCGGCCTTGTGAATGTTGATTTGCTTATAGGTCTTACTCACATCAGCTACGGAGAGCATGATCACACAGTCGCCCGGAACAGCTGGTGCTCTCATTCATGGTTCAGTGTTGCTTGCCTCGAAGCGAGCATAGAAGGCATTTAGCTCGTCTGGTAGGTTACGTCACTGGGCAACTCGAGGCTGGGTTTCCCTTTGTAATAGTTTGCAAGCCATGCCACATCTGACGAGCGTCAGAGCCGGTGTAGTAGGATTCAATATCAGTCCTGTATTGGTTGCGCAGTTGAATAAATAGCATAGAACAGCAGCGTTGACTGTGTGTTTGTGTGTATGTGTGTGCTTGTGTGTGTTTGTTTATGGGTGATTGTGTGCATGTGTGATTGTGTGTAAGGGTTTGATGTGTGGAGAGTCAGTGCAAATAGTCTCTAAGGTGCACACTGTACAGTATTTACAGTTGCTAATTGACTCACAATGCATTCACCATTAAGGGCTCTCCAAGTACCAGGCACCCAATTTCCCAGGCTTGCTGGATAGTTAGCGGTGTCATTAGGCTAGGTCTCTCCCCGATCGTTCTCCAATCTCCTGCCTAGCGGGGGGCCTCGTCGGGATAATTCCAGGGCATCATCAGGATTGTTTTCACAACATTGATCAGATTAGTGCTCAGTGGGAGCCTCTTGCTCGGGCACACAGGGCTAAAATAGACCCCCTCCACCCTGTCCCTCCACTCCGCCCCTACACTAACTCATCTGCACGTTTTGACAAGCAAAGTTAACTTGAAAGGAGCATATTTGCAAGTTGTTATTTGAAGAACAGACACAAAAGTCTCTGACTGACATCAATACTGAATTTCACCACTCTATTTCTCCCTCTCTACCCTCCTCTCGCTGCCTCTCTATCCTCCCCCCTCCTTCTCTCCCCCCTTCTCTTTCTCCTCCATGCTGTATGTCTGCTGTCTCCTTCAGAGTGCTGATTTGCATCTGAAACAACTTTGGATCGATTCTCTGTTCTCTCCATCACACACGAGAGGCATCTGGCCGAAATAACAGTGGTGTGGCGTGTTTGTATAGACCAGTCTCTCTACATGTCCAGAGTACTCAGGAAACTCAATGCAAAACCATCATTTAGGTCTGTGCAGGCAAAACAGTGAGGATGAGTACACTGGAGAGCCATGACATGGTTTTATACAGTATCCCTGGCATGGAGAATCCAATCTGCCATTTCATATGCTCTTAAAACATAATCTTCAGCAAAAAGCAAATCAGATGTCAAAATGTTAAATGTTAAAATTGCATTGAATTGTCTCACATTTGTGCGTAGTCAATTGACGCATGCAGGGTATTTAAGTTGTTATTTTTGCAGTGGGTTGAGGTCTTAGGTCATCACATGTTGTTCCCTGTCTGTCCCCCGTCTGTCCCCGCGGCATGCTGTGAGTGTTCTCGTGTCTGTTCTGGACAGGCCAGGCCGAGCCATGGCTCCTCGAAAGCTGCCTGCCTCATTACTGTAATGAACTTTTTAATTACTTTCACCCCCTCTGAGAAAAAACGGCACCCATTAAGAGGATGTGATTGCCTTTTATATCATTTACTTAGCCCAGGCCACTAACCGGCAGCCATTTTCCATCTCAATAAACTCCTTATCTTTCAAGCAMTTGATCGCGTTCCCTTTTTCTTCACATTCAGACACAGCTAAAGTAGTTGTCCAACGAAAAGAGTTGGACTGAATGCTTGATTGGAAGAGGAAAACTTCAGGTACAAGATTGGGCCTATAACAGTCCTTAAGTTCTAGGCTGGAGATGCTAGCCTGTGTGTATTTTTGTTACTCTCTGGCTGGCCTAATTGGATTGTCGTGGACTATTTGCAGATGTAACTGACTTGCATTTATTGGTAATTGCCGCAAACAAATTACAAATGGTATAAAAGTAACTTGTATCAAAATTAATAAAAGTTATTTTCAATCTGCTCCTTATTATTATAAACCCACTGGTATTTAAAACTTAACAATGTAATTTTGAATCCATTAAAGCATAAGGGTTTCATTACATTGCTAATATATAGTTTTGGTACCTTAATATTCACATTTAATTGTACAAAGTTATTATAGGGCTTGTTTGTTCTTTATTAAACACAGTTATAGTCACTGCTCTGCAATAATGCATATACATGTTATGGCTTGTAAATTACTTTTTGTAATTGCTTTTACAAACTCTAAATTTGTATTTTATAACTTGTCTTATTGGCTTATTTCCATAATCATTAGTAGCCATGAACAAGAAGTAATCCCAACCCATAGACGATTGACATTACAACCATAAACTCATACACAGGGATGGAGAATTAACATTACAACTACTGCTTTTTAAAACATGTTTTATAATTATTTCACACAACCTGGCAAGTAGCCTCAGTAGTGAATAGAGACATATGGGGAGGATTTCATTCCTTCTCTATTTAGAGTTGCCAGACAGCATTAAACAGGGATCCAGTTGAAACATTGTATTCACTCTCCTTAATTAACACTTATACCAGTGTAGATGTGAGGCAAGCTCGTTCTTGCCTCCGAATAATGGGCACCATTTTCAGTGGTTGGGTTTGTGGACAACATTGCCTGTTTTTAATTCAAAGACAGATGATATTTGGAAGGCTGCTGTTTTTGCCCCTGAAATCTAGAGCTGGGAGGATGAGAGGGATGGGAAGGTTTGTCTGCATTGTTGCAGTAGTGTGAAAATAAATATATATTAAAAAAAAAATATATATATATATATATATATAAAAATATATAATAAATATGTGTGTGTGTGAAACAGTGGTGAAGCAAACACAAACCCCTGTGCTGTGGCTGAAAGACACTGTCATTCAATCATGTTTTAATATGTGTAGCCTACTAGAGAATACTGGGAATGTTGAATGGAGAGAGAGATTCATTTCTTCGACAACACATTCAAAACACATTTCCTTCAAAACAAAGTGATTCCTTCTCATTTCCTTTACATTGTTTGCCTGCTCACATCCAGCTAGCCTCTTTTGACTGTGAGCACATCTCAACTGAAGCAAAACTTACAACTCGATGGAAGTGTCTCATTTACAGTGTGCAGTTCCTCATTTTTACCAACAGGTGTCCCTCTTTTTCTTCAGAAATCCATTGCAAAACTGTTTCACTGGCTGATCTCTTGTTAAGCTGTGTGTGTGTGTTGTGGTGTAGTGTGTGTGTGTGTGTGTGTGTGTGTTGTGGTGTGTGTGTGTGTGTTGTGTGTGTGTGTGTGTGGTGTGTGTGTGTGTGTGTTGTGTGTGTGTGTGTGTGTGTGTTGTGTGTGTGTGTGTGTGTGTGTGTGTGTGGGTGTGGTGGTGTGTGTGATGTGGTGCGTGGAGGGTGCGTGCGGCGTGATGCTCGCTGCGTCGCGTACGCGTTGCGTGTGCTCGTGCGTGCGTGTTGTGTGTGCCCACGTGTTTGCTGATCCGCCAGCTACACTCCCGAACTCCAAAGCTAGTCCCCCTCAGTATTTCCATATCTGGCCCCTTAATTCTAACGGATGATTTGGGGGTTGCGTTTTGATCTGCACATAAAAACACATCACTAACTACCTTTCTGGTCTGCTAGGACAATCTCATGTGCTTTTGTTTAAATCTACCCACTGATGCAAGAGCTTCTCATTTCCTTGGAAATTGCCAGCCAGGCCGAGAGCACAGGAGTATTTTAGTGTTGGGGTGTAACATGGAGATTTTGGAAGGGACTTGAGCTGTATGTTGCTGTGAGAAAGTGTGTGTGTGTGTATATGTGTGTGTGTATTCTCTCTCTGATGGTGATTGCTCCAGCCCATGTCTGGCCACCTCTAGCCAGCCACACAGAGTGGTATTTATTCTAATGTATTCCATATGGATGGCTTTGACCCACAGGGAAGTAATGTAAGATTGAGCGCTGCCGTTTTATGACCGTCATTAACATTAACCCAGAAAGCGAGAGTTGAAGGCGGAGGGTTAATACTATGCTCTTTAATGGATCCCAGCATTCCCAGTAAATAACAGCCTATCTTGGGCCAGTCCACTGGGAAATACCAAATCCAAAACAATATAGCTGTGAAAATGGTTTGCCTGAAACAATCCACACAGACCAGGGTATTGAGTTAGCTTTGTTATGCATGTGTGGTTTTGTATGTGAAGTCCACTGCCGCTGTATGCTATATAATGCGTTGTAAATATGTTAACGATAGGTCAGCTTGTTAGCCTGGCAGAGAGCAATACAGATCCAATCTCACTCTACCCCTGGGCAATGACTGTCATTGTCATGAGCAGGACATTCCCATACGTTGGCACTGTACGTGCTGGATAGGGGAAGTACTGTTCAATCTAGACTCTGCTCTATTTCTGTCCAATTAAGTATTTACTTCAGTGGTGGCCCACCCTCCTCCTGGAGAGTGACAGGGTATGCAGGCTTTTGCTCCAGCCCCTCTCTAATACACCTGCATCTACAACTCGTTAAGGCCACGATGAGCTGAATCAGGTGTGTTAGAGCAGGGCTGGAACAAAAGCCTGCATATCCAGTCACTCTCCTGGAGGAGGGTTGGCCACCCCTGTTCTACTGTATTACAGCTTCATCTCCAGTATCGTGACATGCAGTGCAGTACAGTACATTATATTGGCCTGGCTGAAAGGATGCTGTGCGGGTTCCCCATCATCCCACAGACCCCTTCCGTGATAAGAGCTCTCTGGCGACTCCCCCCTGCTGCAGTAGTATAGACTGAGACATGAGTAAGGACACCCAGCTCATTGGGAAGCTGCATGGGACTGAGAAAGAGAGAGTTACAGCCTGTATAGGGCTCCTCTCCTCTACTCCCCACTGCCGGCTCCCTGCTGGATAGTTTTAAAAATATGCTCGCAGACAGATGGGGAGGGAGGCCCAACCAGGCAGTCCCAGTCACCATGCCCACCTGGTCCATGGAGACAGAGTAGACAGGGTAGGGGGAGAAGAGAGGGGTGGTTGCAGGGTGGAGAGTTGGGCGTTCTCATTTCTCCACAGTGGATTTATGGAGGGAGGGGAGGGGGGTTATGTGGAACACTGCCACAGAGAGTAGCTTCCAGTGTGGCTTTGGCAGAATCAGACTATGTGTCCTATCCTCTCTTCATGTTAGCTGGAGATTTTTCTCTTTCTCTTTTCTCTCTCTACCTCTCTCTCCAGTCAGACTTATTTCTAGTTGCCTCAATCACTCCTTTTATAGCTTTTCTATGATAGCTGTCTGTTACTATTGCCATGTAAACCACATTGTAGAGCCAACATTCAAATCACATTCAAAAAGCAGACAATACCTAGAATTAAGTAGGCTCATGATTCTTTCCGGGTTGAAGAAGAGCTGCTCTAATATCGCTGTTTTCCTAAAACGTAAAGTCCAGTAGTGAGAGAGATTTAGGATGTTGTTGCATAAGTGTCTCTCTGCAGAGCTAGACCTGGCAGTGTCGTTGTTCAGGAATAGAGAGGACTAGGGGCTGGAGAGAGAGAGAGAGAGAGAGAGCAGCACATCACGAAGCACAAAGCATATTACTGTAGGAGAGGCTTGCAGACGGCACCTCAAAATTCCACAGTACTCTTTTCTTCTCATCTCTCTCTCTCTTCACCACTCTCTCTCTCTTCTCGTCTGCCTTTCTCTCATCTTCTCTCTGTTTGTCCCCTCCTCTCTCTCTCTGCTTTTCTTTTTTTTTTCCTCGTCTACCTCTTTCTACTGCACATACAGAACATCCATACAAGTGACACACACCACAGGTACAATGGCAGGGATAGGTGGACGCATTGCTACCAGGCACATCTGTACTCACAAACTGAGAGGTCCCTGTCCTTCTCTCTCTCTCTCTCTCTCTCTCTCTCTCTCTCTCTCTCTCTCTCTCTCTCTCTCTCTCTCTCACACTCTCTTTCTCTCTCTCTCCATCCTTCCCTCCTTTCCTCCCTCCTTCCCTCCTTTCCTCCCACCCTCCTTCTCTCCCTACCTCCATTCCTCTCTCATCTATCTTTTTCCCTCGCAAAGGAAATTGAAATAATGATAATGTGTCCCTCTGACTGCATCAAAATATTGCCACTTCAAAAAAAAGCCGGGAGGCATGAAATGCAAATGGCAATGTGTAGCAGATGGATTGAGGTGCCTTCTTAAGGAGAGGAAGGGGAGGGGGGTGCAGCCTTTGGGGTGACAGTGGGGGGATACTATGGGGGGACAGGGGTGGAATGGAGAGGTATGGGATTGGGTATGTGTGAGAAGTCATTCGCAGGTTGTCTCCGTTTTCCCGACTCACAGGTAATAGTGGCTAGATTTATCATCGCTGATGTCGGGCTTTTTGTTTTGCCTTCACACGAGTCTGAGTGGGCTCTCTCTCACACGGACACACATGCACTTACTTTTGGGACATATCGGGGTCAGCCCGCGCCATATGGAGGCAGGCGCAATTAGTTGCTAACCAGCATGTTGTTTTGACTGCAGTTGTGTTACAGTTCAGTTCCKGTTGGGTAGCTAGCTGCCCCCCTACAGGGTGCCTCTGTCTGGACTCAGAGCCCGTCTGTGCAGGTGGACACTCCTCCTACCCCATAAACCCTCTCTTCTTGTCCATCTCGCTAGCCAGATACAGACACAGGAGCAAATCGATCGGTCTTGCCAACTGAGTGGGTATGTGCCTGTCATTCAGAGCACTGGCTGTGTGTAGAGAGAGAGAGAGAGAGAGTAAAAGGAGAGGGAAAGAGGGATGGAGAAATAGAGAGGGAAAGAGGGATGGAGAAATAGAGAGGGAAAGAGGGATGGAGAAATAGAGAAAGCTAGATATGAGGGGAGGTTGTCTATTTATTGTGAGTGGGTTATGGATAGGATAGTCAGCCAGCAGCATTGTATCTTTTTGTCAGCTGGATATATATATATTTATATATAGGAAAATGCCATGGCCTCCTCAGAACAATATAGCTCTATGTTTGTAAATGCCACCTGAGACCGGACGTGTAGAGGACCTCTAAACATTTCCATTTCTATGTCCATTCATAGTGTTTGCTTGGAAAAGGTTGAGACATGTCTTCTCAAACAGGCACAATTCCCACCTGCTTTCATTATTATAATACAAGACATTGTGCCATGTATTAATATTCAATATATGACACTGCTTGATGAGACCACAAATTAGGTAAATAGTGGCATATTTGAATTTGGGTGAAATGTGTGCTTGGAATTGCATATGCATTTGCAGATATTTAAACGTCTGTCTACATAGGATACTAAAGAAAGCATGGTACTGCATTGCACAAAAGCCCACTACAAATGCGTTATTTCGAGTGAAATATTTGCTCAGAATTTCATATGCATTTGCAATCATTCCCATGACTATTTATTTGCATATGATACTGCTTTAAAGTCTGTTATTTGTATTAGGCTTTGGCACGGTACAGTGTGTAATTCTGAAGGTGTGTGACTGTGATATCAATGCAGAGGGTTTGATGTGGTTGTAAGTGTACAGTTAAACAGCAGTGCACCGTGAACCAGCGAAGCGTCAGTGGAGGGGTGTCATATATTAAATGGGAGGCAGCCAGAGACAAATTATGGCCATGTCTTTGTGTTGTTCTTGTCTCTCTCTCACACTCTTGGCATTATATATTTTCACAGCTCAGTGAATCCACCCCACACACTCTCTCTCTCCCTCTCTTCCTCTGTCTCTCCTCACTCACTGGTACGTGCCTGGTGCTCTCACTCTCTCCCTCACTCTCCCTCTCTGTTATTTTTTCTCCCTCTCTCTCTCTGTTGCTCTCTCTCTCTCCTTTTCTCCCTCTCGCTCCCTCTCTCGGGTCATGTTGTATTAGCTCTAGTAGATATAATAGGAGTGAAGGCGTGAGGTTGTTATTTGCATAGAAATAGCATGATGCCCCAGGCAGCATGGGAGAAGGACACAGAGATCATTTGTCTCAAATTTTAATGGAAACTTTTGCTGAGACAGAGATTTTTTCCCTCTCTCCCTCTCCTCCTCAACCCTTCATCCCTCCTCCCCTTCCTCCTCCACCCCCTCCTCCTCCACCCACATCTCTCATTCTAGTCTCCACCCCTCCCCATCCTCTCGTTTCCCTCTCTGTGAATTAGCGTGGCTCGATTTGAAATTAGATGACATCTCAAATCGCCTGGTGATGAAACACCACCCACTCTCACTAACATGTACATTTCAATGTACTTTTTTTTATAGAGGCGAGGTGTGATGTGTGCTGTTGGAGCATTGATTGTTTCTGTAGCACTGGCCCCTGATACCAGGTTCATAGTGTGTCTGCTAGTGAGACACTCAGGTACTGGCGTGCCCAGTGCCAGGGCCCTAATCAGACTTTACATCCTATGTCTAAAAGTTATTGCACATTCAACAAATATGATAAACCACACGCAGCACTACATATCCCCTGTTCTGACAGACCAGCTAATCTAATGTTCCACTCCCCTCTCAACTCCCCACTTTCTCATTCTTCCTATCACAATTTATCGGGCTTGCCCTGGTACGGTTGGTCGTGTGACTTTCCCAACTGTGCTGAGCTTGCAACTGTCGTGGCGTGGTTGCGGAAGGGGATGGATGGCACCTGGTTGATACTGGGACCGGTGCCTGGGTTAGGCGCCATGGTGTTCTGGTTCCCGCACTGCTGAATGATATGCTTTGGAAGCAGGGCATGAGGCGCAGCGCAGGTGCAATGTGGTCAAGCTCTACGTCTCTGACCCGCTGGCACAGAAGCAGCCCACTGATGCTATCCAGCCCTGCTCCCCTGCCACAACGTGTCTCAAACACACACTCCCATCACACACACACACAACACACATCCACACACACACACAACACGATCAACACACACACACACACATTACAGACACACACACACCAACCACACACAGTCCACACCACACAACACAACACAGCCACACAACACACACACACACACCACACAGCACACACACTACACACAACACACACCCGGGGCAACAATGGAAACTGAGAGAAAAAAGGCAAGCGTGATGCATAAAATGAGTGGTGCTGTTGATCGAACAAGCGCTCTTGCTATACAGTTAGACGGCTTTGTGATTGAGCTGTGTGCTTCTTTTTCTTCCGTTTCTTACCACCGGCAATTATCCATACAATTGAGCTATCCGTACTCAGTCGAGAAGTAATGCGACTTGTGTGTTATTGAAAGCCAGAGGAAGAGTCCTGACGAATTGTATTTCCACTAGTTAGTATTTCACAAACAATTGTACATTTTCAGTTATAAAACTGAAGATAGTTTATTTTTTATTTAAAGTACTGATGATGGGTGTACTGTTGCTTCCAGTGTTGAATACATGTTCTTATAGTGACTGTCACTTTGATATTGGCTACCAGGTATCTACTTCCAATGCCGTTGCTGGACAGTAGTGCTTGTCAAGCAGGAGCGAAGGGAACTGKTTCCCTGTGTTGTTGCCATTCATGCCGTCCCCATTGAGTGTATGTATGTATCAAGGTCACATCTACATGGTTATCAATATTAGTTTATTGTGTAGGCTGCTATCATAGTTGAACAAAAATAATGGGAGGAAAAAATGGCCTCGTTAGTTACCACCGGCGACACGACCTTGCAGCTGCCCAGTAGGAAGCAATTCAGTTCGGCAGTATGTCGATGCACACCGGTGCACTGGTCGCCGACTTATCGACTCGTCATGCTGCCCAYTCAGCCACTCAAAACATTGAYTGGCAATAAATCTGCCCAATTAGCTGATTCGCTTTCCATACACCCACTCCTTTCGATACACCCACTCACCCATATTCCGGGCACCATATTGGGCTGCAGCTCCTCATAATTACAATAGGAGAGCGTTGGTGGAAAAGTACCCTATTGTCATACTTGAGTAAAAGTAAAGATACCTTCATAGACAATGACTCAAGTAAAAGTGAAGGTCACCCAGTAAAATTCTACTTGAGTAAAATTCTAAAAGTATTTSGTTTTAAATATACTTAAGTATTGAAAGTAAATGTAATTGCTAAAATATACTTAAGTATCAAAAGTAAAAGTATAAATCATTTCAAATTCCTTATATTAAGCAAAGCAGACGGAACCATTTTCTTGTTTTTTTTTATTTGCGGATAGCCAGGATAGTCGCAGCCCGCTTCCAACAGTCAGACATAATTTACAAACTAAGCATGTGCTTAGTGAGTTCACTAGATCAGAGGCAGTAGGGACAATCAGGGATGTTGTCTTGATAAGTGTGTGAATCAGACCATTTTACTGTCCTGCTAAACTTACTAAATATAACGAGTACTTTTGGGTGTCAGGGTAAATGTATGGAGTAAAAAGTACATAATTTTCTTTAGGTAACAGTTAAAAATATAAATAGTAAAGTAGAATACAAATACCCCAAAAAATTACTTAAGTAGTACTTTAAAGTATTTTAACTTAAGTACTTTACACCCCTGTAGGAGCGCACCCCCTCACAGCCTCCTCAGAGCAGGGGGCCAGACCAGACTGAGAAGGGGGTACCCTGCCATCCCAACCCTGCCCTGCCTTGCTGACAGTTTACAGGGGTGTCCACAGCAAGACGGCATCACCCACAATCTTACCAAGCCCCCCCCCCAGCCAGGGAAGCATTCACTTAATTAACGACAGGGTCAGTCATCTGAGCTGCTGGCCACCTGATTACCACCTGATTACAACCTGATTACCACCTGATTACCACCTGATTACAACCTGATTACCACCTGATTGCAAACCTGATTACAACCTGATTACAAACCTGATTACAACCTGATTACCAACCTGATTACAACCTGATAACAACCTGATTACAACCTGATTGCAACCTGATTCCACCTATTACCACCTGATTACAACCTGATTACCACCTGATTACAACCTGATTACAAACCTGATTACCACCTGATTACCACCTGATTACCACCTGATTACCACCTGATTACCACCTGATTTACAACCTGATTACCACCTGATTACAACCTGATTACCCACTGATTACCACCTGATTACCACCTGATTACCACCTGATTACCACCTGATTACAACCTGATTACCACCTGATTACAACCTGATTACCACCTGATTACCAGCAAATAGAAAGAGAAAATAAAAAAGGAGAGGGGGGTGCAGTGGAAGAGAAAAAAAGAGAAGACTGCTATAATCTTTATACGACCGCCTGTGGAATATTAACCCGCCTCTGGCGGATGGTGCTGGGGAGCCAAAAGGAGAGGAATGTGTGTGTCTGTGGGTGTGCATTGTGTCCTGGGCTACTGCCCTGTGTGCGGTGCTGTGCGTCTCCAGGCCAAGGTGACCGTGCTGCCTGCCTGGGGTCCTGGCCGGTTTGACAGCTTTAGGTGCACGGCCGCGCCCATAACCCATGGTGGCCATAAATAAACAGAGATGATGGGTGAAGAGGTTAAAACACAAGAGGATGAGACGGTAAGACAGTGACACCGCCCCCTTTCCCTCCTCCTCCCTCCCTCGTTTTCTGGGTGAACGGCATGATGGGAAGTGGGGTAAATGAGACATAAGGGTCAGAGGTCAGGGTGTAGTGGGAGAAGCGAAAATGAGTTCAGTGGCCCGGTACCATCCTTCATGCGATGCTCACACTTCTGCACACACACACAACACACACACACACACACACAACACACACACACACCACCACACACACACACACACACACACACACACACACACACACACACACACACACACACACACACACACACAACACACACACACACACACACAACACACACACACACACACACTACATTATTTGTTTCCTTTGTGTCATCTCCACAGTGACATTAGAAGGTTCATGTTTGGGCCGGATGCACCACAGCTCCCAGCGTGCAGGTGTGTTGTGGGTGTGTGTGTGTGTGTGTGTGTGTGTGTGTGTGTGTGTGTGTGTGTGTGTGTGTGTGTGTGTGTGTGTGTGTGTGTGTGTGTGTGTGTGTGTTGTGTGTGTGTGTGTGTGTGTGTGTGTGTGTGTGGTG
>NC_036862.1:29536992-29568732 GCF_002910315.2 Salvelinus sp. IW2-2015
CCCTCCTTCATTTCTTACTCGCTGCCTTGTCGGGTTGGATGTGATTTCGCACGGCTCCTTGGCATGGCTGGGTGTGCGGGGAGGGTGGTTGGCCACTGGCTGGTGCTAGGGTGTAGTTTGAGTTCCCGCCATGCGTGATGTGATCGGACAGGGCTGCTGCGTTAGTGCAGGGATGGTGCCAGCTTACCTCTCTGAAAAAACCCCCTGCACAGACGGAGCCCTATGAGGCCAACCCGCCCTGTCCCCGCCAAACAAACCACAACCAAAACACACACACCAGGAAGAGGAGGAAAAGAAAGTTGATGCATAAAAATACGAGTGTGTCGTAAGGATAGTAGTGGGTGATGGAAAGAGTGGGTGGGTAAAGGAGTAGGTTTGTGGAAGGAGTGGGTGTGTGGAAAGATGGGTGTAGTGGACAAGGAGTGGCGGTGTGGGGAAGGATGGGGTGTGGAAGAGTTGGGTGTGTGGAAAGCGCTCTTGCTATAGTCAGCGCGTTTTGATTGAGCTGTGTTATTTGACTATCAAACTAGTGTAACATTGATCTACCGTAAGAGAGTGTTTGGACTCTCTGTTTTGTGCCGAAAGATGAGTCTGAGTCGTTATTATCACT
Organism: Salvelinus sp. IW2-2015; assembly: GCF_002910315.2. Lineage (NCBI taxonomy): Eukaryota > Metazoa > Chordata > Actinopteri > Salmoniformes > Salmonidae > Salvelinus > Salvelinus sp. IW2-2015. The sequence continues at coordinate 29,537,603 of NC_036862.1, forward strand.
GACAGTCTCTACAAAATATTGTAATTTTTCGTTATTAAACCGACAATAGTTATTTCGATGAGATACGAAGACGGGTTACTTTGCTTCCAGTGTTGTTGTTATGCGTTGCTTACTGGCGCTGTCATCCTGTATTTGGCATATGGTAATTACTTCCCACACCGTTGCTGACGTTAGGCCTTGCAAAGCGGGAGCGAGGCACGTGTCCCCGATGTTGTTTGCTTCAATTGCCTTCCCCATGGTTGTAAGTTGAAGTGCGGAGTTTACATAAACGCTTAGGTTGGAGTCTTAAAACTAATTTTATCAACCACTCCAAAAATGTTTGTAATATAAACTATAGTTTTGCTAAGTCAGTTAGGCATATTGTATTTTAGTCTTTTTAGTCATTTTGGTAAGTGTTTTACAGACAATTATTTGCACTTATAATTCACCTTATAATCCGTATCAAATTTTCCAGTGGTCAGAAGTTGCATACTCTAAGGTTTTACTGTGCCTTTAAACAGTGGAAAATTGTCCAGAATTGGCGTTCATGCGCTTTAGAAGCTCTGATAGACTAATTAGCATAATTGAGTTCCATTGACATGTACTGTGGATGTATTTCGAATGCCTACCTTCAAACTCAGTGCATCTTTGCTTTGACATCTGGGGAAAAATTCAATAAGGAAATCAGGCAAAAGATTGTGACTCCAGAGTCGGTTCATCCTAGGGAGCAATTCCACGCCGGAAGGTACCTCTCATCGTACAAAACAATAGTACACAAGATCTAACCATGGACCACGCACCTCGTCATAGCCGCTAGGAAGGGACGATCTTCTCTAGAGGAATGTACTGTGGTGCGAAAGTGCAAATCAATCCCAGAAACAACAGCAAAGGACTCTTCGTGCAGATGCTGGAGGACAGGTACAAAAGATTAATATCCACAGTACGAGTCCTACATCGACAAACCCTGAAAGGCCGCACGACAAGCGAAATGCCACTGCTCCATAAACCCAGACTCGGTTTACAACCTGCACTAGGACCAAGAGACTCGTGTAACTTTTTAGAGAATGTCCTTCTGGTTTTGATGAAACAAAATGAACTGTTTTGGCCATAATGACCTTGTTATTTGAGGAAAGGGTGGAGCTTGCAACGCCGAAGAACCCCATCCCAACTGTGAAGCACGGGAGCCGCTCATGTTGTGGGGGTTGCTTTGGCAGATGGACTTCAAATCGATGGCATCATTGTGATAGAAAATTATTGGATATATGAAGCAACATCTCAAGAGCATCAGTCAGGGAGTTAAGTTGTCGCAATGGGTCTTCAAATGCAATGCCCAGCATGACTTCCGAAGTGTGCAAATGGCTTAAGGACCACAGTCAGTATTGAGGGCATCAATAGCTGACCCATTCCTATGGAAAAAGCTGTGTCATAACTGAAAAGTGTGTAATGAGCAGGAGGCCTGAAATCTCTGACTCAGTTCACCGGCTCTGGTCAGAGGAATGGCCAAAACTTCAACCCAACTTATGTGGGAGCTTGATGGAATGCTCAAAATGTTGACCCAAGTTAAACAAATGTAATAGCCGACGCTACCAAATTACTATTGAGTTGCTATGTAAACTTCTGACATAACTGGGAATGTGATGAAAAATTAACACTTGAAAGAATAGTCTCTCTACTGATTATTCTGACATTTACTTCTTCAAATAAGTGGTGATTTCCTAACTGTGTCACTACCCTTGGCCTTATTATCTTTTTTCTTTAATTATTTTAGTTAGTCAGGGGCGTGACATGGGGAAATGTTGTGTTTGTCTCGGTTCGGGTTGGTTATATGGAAAGGGGTGGGTTTGTGTAGGGTTCTGTGTGTGTGATGTTTCTAGGTATGTCCTATGGTTGATGTGAATGTTTCTAGTATGTCCTGGATGGTGCGTGAGTGTTCTCAATTTCAAGACAGGAGTCGTTCATTGCTCTGATGGGAGCCATATCTTTTAGCAGCCTAGTTGGGATCATGGTGTTTGACTATTGTGTCATTGTCTTAGGTGGACGGGTGTCTGTGTTCGTGTTAGTTGCACATCGGCATCTTATCCTTCTAGGGTTGCGTGTCTTCCCAGCTGCGCCCTGTCCGCTGTTAGGGCAACGCACTCGGTCCTCCTAGTGTCCGGCCACGACCTCAACCACGACCCCCCCTTATCTGTGCGTCTCAGGTCCGGCCGGAAGCCCTGTCCCGTCAGTGGGCCCCCGCAGCAGGCGCCCAGATGGGGTTGCCCGTCGTCAGCCGAGCGTCAGAGCTCGCGCAGTCGGTGCTCTTCGCTGCAGCGGCGTCGAGTTGCCCGTCCTCCCGAGGCCGTCAGCCGAGCGTGCCCAGCTCTGCCCGAGCACCGCTTCAGCACGGCTGCAGCTTTCTCCGCCCCGACCCCGCGATCACGATCTGGCCCAGTGGCTCTGTTGGCGCGCCGCGAGCCGCTCAGAGGCTGCGCTCAGCTGCCCGATGCACGTGCGAGAGCGCTCAACAGCTGCCTGCCCCCGCGGGCCGTCTTCAGGGCTGCCACGTCTGCCCCGAGCCGGCCCTCGAGCTCGCCACGTCGCTTGCCCCCGAAGCCGTCAGACGCTGCCAAGTCCCTCGCACCCGAGCCGCAGTGCTTGCCTCGAGCTCGCACCGCTCCATGGATCGCCCCGAAGGCCTGCCGCGGCACGCTGCTCGCGAGGGCTGCCCGGTGCGTTCGTTCCCGCGAAGGCCGTTTTTGCCAGGTCAGCTGTCCGGCCGCCGAGGCCCCTCCGCACGCTCGCTTCCGCCGCAGCCCCTTCGTCCGGTTCTGTCTTCTGCAGGCCCTGCCGTCTGTTCCCGGCTCTGCCGCTTCTGCTCACAGCACCGTCAGAGCTGCCCGCGGCCAAGATGCCGGTCCGACGGGCCTGGCCCGTCTGGGCCAACCGCCGTCAGACGGCGCGCGTCGCCCAACCTCCGGCTCTGCAAAGCCCGCCCCCGGCATAGGCCCCGTGCCGTCCTGCCAAGCCCGCCCGGCGGTCAGCCAGCTGCACTGTCTGCCCAAAGCGGCCCGTCAGAGGGTCGGGCCGGTTCTGGGACAAGCCGCCTCAGAGGCGCCGGCCGCCGCGCCCCGAAAATTGGCCCCAAGCTTCCGCGTCGAGACGCCCGCACGGCGAGAAGCCGCCCGATCTGCCCGATAGCGCCGCTCCAGAGTCCGCTCGTCTGCGAGGCGTCAGGGAGCCCGCCCGCTCCTCAAGCGCGTCAGCTAGCCAGCCGGCCGGCCCCCTCGGCCAGCGGCGCTGATGGCCCGCTCGCCGCCCGGCAGTCTGACAAGGCCGCCCGCTCTGAGACGCCGTCTGCCACCCGACAGCCGGGCCTTGCTTGCATCTGAGCTCGTGCTCGTCCTGCCGCAGCGCCGGTTCTGAGCCCGGTCGTCGCGTGCTGCCCGCCGCCGTGCTGAGTCAGCCCGCAGTGCCCGCTGCGGGTGTGCACCCAGCGCCGTCCTGCCCGTCGTCCCGTCGGCTGCCCCCCATTTGCCGTCCTCTGAGTCGTCTCGTGCTGGCGCGTGGCCGCTCCTCGCAGTGCTGCGCGGCTGCTGCCCGTTGTGCCCGGTCTTGAGCTCCCGATCGCGTGTGGGCATTTGCCGGGGCCCCCGTCGTGCGAGTGTGCTGCTCTTGACCAGTGCTCCCGTCGTGAGCTTCGTCCGTGCTTGCCCGCGCCGTCTGAAAGGGCGCCGCGGTCTGGTCCGCCACGGCGCGCGGAAGTGCCTGCCGTCCTACGTCCAACTGCGCCTGATCGACTGCCCGCTGGGCTGCCCTACGCCGTGCTGAACCCTGCCCGTCGTGCCCGTCGCGTTCGCTAACGAGTCTATCCGTCTCTGCTTCCCACGCAGTCGTCAGTCTACGAGTGTGCCCTGGCGCTCCCCTGCCCAGTGAAACCGCCTGACAATGCCCGTCTGTGGCCCAGGGGCCGCCTGAACTGCCCGTCTGACGCCCTGAACTCCGCTGCTTACCGGCTGAACTGCTCCCGTCTGCCCTACGACGCTCTGAACCGTCCGTCTGCCATTGAGCCTGCAAAGCGTATGCCCCGCTCCGCGGTCTGCCAATGAGCTGCTGCAAAGAGTCCGGCCCGTCTGGCCTTGGAGCCTGCAAAGCCGCGTCTCCATGGCAGCCTGCAAGCTCCCATGAGCCTTGCAAAGCCGCCCCGTCTGCATGAGCCCTGCAAAGCCGCCGTCTGCCATAGCCTGCAAAGCCGCCCGGTGCTGCCATGAGTGCAAAGCGCCGCGCCGATGGTCCCCTCTCCATGAGCCTGACAAAGCCGCCCGTGCTGCCATCGCCATACAGAGTCGTCCGCCAAACAGGAGCGCGCTAGGAGCCTTCCGCCAGACAGGAGCCGCATAAGCACCTTCCGCCAGACAAGAGCCGCGAGGAGCCTTCGCCAGACCGGATCCGCCAGAGCCTTCCGCCAGACCGATCCGCCAGAGCCTTCCGCCAGACCGATCCGCCATGAGCCGCGCCATCCGCCAGAGCCTTCCCAGGACCGGATCCGCCAGAGCCGCCAACCAGACAGGATCTGCCAGAACGCCAGTGAGCCATGAGCGTCCAGGACCGTCAGCCAGCCATGAGCGTCCAGAAGCCGTCAGCCAGTCATGAGCTCCAGAGCCTTCAGCCAGCCATGAGCGTCCAGAGCCGTCAGAGCGACCAATAGAGCGTCCAGAGCGTCGCCAGCCTATGAGCGTCCAGAGCCTTTCGACATCCCAGAACTGCCCTCAGGCCAGCAGCTGTCTCTCTGTCCGGAGCGTGCCCTTTCAGTCCGGAGTTTCCCTCTATCCTGAGCTACCTTCTTATCCTATCCTCTCTATCTGAGCTACTCTCTATCTCTTGAGCTTAGTCCTCTCCTGTCTGAGCTACCCTTGTCCCGAGCTGTCCCTTAGCTTAGAGCTGCCATTTTATCCAGAACTGCCCCTCATCCAGAGCTGTCTCTCTGTCCGGAGCTGCCCTTCAGTCCGGAGTTTTGCCCTCTTCTGAGCTACCTCTCTTCCTGAGCTTACCTCTCTGATCCTGAGCTATCCCTCTGTCCTGAGCTACCTATTTGTCCTTGAGCTACCTTGTCCCGGGGCTTGCCCCTTAGTCCGGTGCTCCCCGTTAGTCCGGTCATTGCCCTTAGTCCGGTCTGCCCCTTGAGTCCGGTGGCCCCTTAGTCCGGTGCTTGCCCCTTAGTCCGGTGCTGCCCCCTTAGCGGCTGCTGCCCTTACTTAGTCCGGATCTGCCCCTGAATCCTGGCGGTTAAGTTGGAGGGTGGTCATTTGGAGGAGGCTACGTAAGCGGGTAGTGACTTATTACTGGTGGGACCACCGACCTGTGCCGGAGCCGCCCCGTGGTTTACGGACGGACGCCCACCCAGACCTCCCTAGACTTTATGTGGTGCGGCCCGAGTTCGCACCTTAAGGGGGGGTTATGTCACACCTGGCGTTAGTTATCTTTGTTTCTTTATTATATTTGTTAGTCAGGGGCTGTGGACATGGGGAATGTTGTATTGTTGTCTCGATTCGGGTGGTTATATGGAAAAGGGTGTTGGTTTAGTCGTATGGTTTGTGTTGTGAATGTTTCTAGGTATGTCTGATGGTTGCCTGAGTTCTCAATCAGAGACAGATGTCGTTCATTGTCTTCTGATTGTGAGCCTATATTAGGCGACAAGCATCATGTTTTTGTGGTCTATTTGTCTAGGTCTTTGTCTGGGTCTAGTGCATGTTTGCATTTTGTTCGGGTTATGCTTCGACGGTCGTCTATTTGTAGTTGTTTGCTTTCGTTCATTCCTAAATTAAAGAGAAGATGTATTTTTTACACGCATGCGCCTTGGTCCTCTCTCTCTTCCCTTGGACAATCGTGAAAACTGACTAAGACAGTTTTTTTTTACGAGGATAAATTCGAGAATTGTGAAAACTGAGTTTAAAATGTTTTCAGCTAAGTGGTATGTAAACTTCCGACTTTCAACTGGATGCATGTATTAAGTTGAAACCTACTATGTTTATCAATATTAGTTTGTTTGTAGTGCTGTTATCATAGTGTGAAATAAATCATCTGAGGGAGAAATGGCACATAAGTATACTGCTGGCGACACGACCGTGCAGCTCCCAGGAGGAAGTGTTTCAGGTCAGCAGTACGTCGATACACACCGTACTGGTATCTGGCTATGTGACTCGTCGTTGGCATCCCAATCTGCCGCGCAAAACGTTCTTGCGTGGCAACAATCTTGCCCAATTAGCTGATTCGCTTTCCATTACCCATCCTTTCGGACACACCCACTCCGCTCATACTCCAGTCACCATATTGGGCTGCAGCTACCAATAATTTCAAGAGGAGAGCACCCACTCACAGCTGCCTCAGAGCAGGGGGCCAGACCAGACTGAGATGAGGGTACTCTGCCACAACATTTCCAAGAAGGCCGGTTTCCGACAGAAATACACAAAGAACCAAGACATTTACACGTAAATACATTCATGATTTCTTACTCCAAACAGGCAGTGGTTCGTGAGCAAAGTATATGATTACTGTGAGAGTAGTTTCTAAATGTACTAAAGTATTATGTCTCTGTACCTCTCTCGACCTCTCCATGTCTTTTGTAACAAGCCGCCATATTGTGTCAGTCCACTATGGACCTGTTTCTAATGTATTAAGCATGTATGTCTATCCTTTGTTACCATTTAGTTAGCTAGTAAATAAATAATTAAACAATTTGTGTAGTACTGAATCATAAGTAAGGCTGGGGTTTTTGCAGATGCAAGAAGGATATGCCTGTTCAGAAGGAGGATATGATACAAGGTTATGATTAATAAGTTGACTGTTTAAGGATGTAATAGTTAAAGACAATTTAATCAGTCAGGCCTAGTCAGACAATCTCTTTAAAGAACTGCTCTCGTGGTGCCCCAAATCCGAATGAGTTAATTGTTACGTGATTAATTTAATCGGGTAACAATTAAATATAGTTAGTTGATTAGATAAATAACAGTCATCACATTAATGCAAGTAAAGTCACGACACAGGGGTGAATGGAGAGGGAGGTGCAGTGGAAGAGAAGAGAAAGGGAGGGTGGAAAATAAGAAAAACAGAAGATTGCTATAATCCTTACACCCCCCTGTTTTTGGAATATTAACTAGCCTCTGGGAGTGTGGTGCTGGGGAGCGAAAAGGAGAGGGGTGTCTGTGTCTGTGTCTATGTCTGTGTCTGTGTCTGTGTCTGTGTCTGTGTCTGTGTCTGTGTCTGTGTCTGTGTCTGTGTCTGTGTGTTTGTGTGTCCTGGGCCCCTGCGTGTGTGCGGTGATGTGCATCTCCAGTCCAAGGTGACCGTGCTGCCTACCTGACAGCTTTAGTTGCGTGCCCAAGATTTGTAGCCTGGCGCCATAACCCACAGAGGCCATAAAACCCTGAAATGATGGGTGAGGAGGTGAAAACAGAAGAGGGTGAGAAGGTGACACCGACACCTCGCCCTGCCTTTAGCCAAAGAGCTTTCACCCCCTTTCCCTTCTGAACGGCATGATGGGAAGGGGGGCGGGGGTAAATGAGACCTAAGGGTCAGAGGTCAGGGGTGTAGTGGGAGAAGCGAAAATGAGTTCAGTGGCCCCGGCACCATCTTTCATGTGATGTTCACACTTCTGCACATTCATGTACGCCCACCTACGCACACACACACACAAACAAACACACACACTACATTCTTTGTTTCCTTTGTGTCATCTCCACAGTGACATTAGAAGGTTCATGTTTAGGCCGGATGCACCACAGCTCCCAGCGTGCAGGGTGTGTGGGTGTGTTTGTGTCTGTGCTTCCTGCCTGGTGAGAGGTAGCGTGGTGAGAGGGTGTCAGCGCAGTGGTCAGTGCCCTGCATGAGAGAGGAGAGCGGAGGGCAGTGCCAGGGTAGTGGCAGGGAGCAGATGGTGGTGGCTGTGCAGGGGGCTGCAGGGGGCTGCAGGGCAGAGAGGCAGCAGTGGGTAGGGACACAGCGGGCATGCAGTGGGCATCGGTCTGGTGTGGGGTGTGGTGTGTGAGAACAGGCAAAGGCCCGTGGCGAGCAGAGCTTAGTGAAGTAAATGCCCATTCAAAATCATAATACCAAATCCCCCAACATTCACTGCCTGTGTAAACTGAGAAAGAGTAGTTTGAGAGGGGAAGAGGTAGGTTTCTCCTCTCCTCAGGCTGATCACACCACACCGCAGTGCGGAGGAGAACGAGGGCCCAGAGGAGGCCCTTTGTTACCCGATCTGTCGATACTCAGGAGGGATGGCATGTCACCGGAGACCCGCTGGGGTGTTAATACACACTGGAGGTTACAGAGGCCTCCCTTAGGGGAGAGGGACCCCCCATCCACGCCCGAACCTTCTAGTGAAGACGGCCTGACGGACTGCTCTTTAATACCCAATGGACAGTTTTGACGTCTGCCAGGGCAGGAGTCCCTGTGGAGGCCTTCATTGATCCAGAGGTCCCTGGGACTTGGGACTTGGACTGCCCTGGTGACGTAATCCTCGTCCCTGACCCATAATGGGCAGATTACGAGAGCCATTACATGCCGGGCCAGATGGCAGGCTCACTAAGGGGGACAACACTGAAACGACCGACTATTAACACGAATCTGTTGCTTATTCTTCTCTTCTCAGCTGTGGAGAGAGGGATGATGAGTAGAAGAGGAAGGCATACTGTAGACGGGAGGAAAGAAAGGGAAGAGGGAACCATTGAAAACAGAAATAGGCAACTGTATGTGGTTTCTGGAGCATTACTCACAGTCTGTAACTTTGAGGTTCAAAAGACGAGGGGCCAACTACGGGGGCAAAGAATAATGGACACCAAAATGCCCATCTTTCACCTTTGTTTCCTGTCTCTGTCACAAAGGAAAATCAGATGCCAACTCCATCCCTCTCTCTCATTTGACCTGACTGAAGTCGTGGTGAGAATTCTCTCGGGTGTTTTTGGAGCATTGCTCTGTGCTCTACCCTGTACCCTGTGGTGTTGTGCTGAACCTTGGAGGATGGGGTCTCTGTGATTGATTAGCTGTGCTGGGAAGAGCATCGCTCCCCTACTGCCTGTGACATATGGAGCCTGCATGTCCGAGGCAGCTGCGTCGGCACAGTCGCAGAGTGTGTGTGTTTATGTCCAGTCCTGTCTCATCCTGTTGAGCCCCCTATCCTGCTGTGTACCATCACATAGTCTCACCCAGCTTCGTAATCAGTCCACTAAAACCCTCTATGTGTGTGTGTGCGTGTGCGTGTGCGCGTGTGCGTGTGTGTGTGTGTTTTGCAAAATCCTGCACAGAGCCTTCATCGTGCGCTGCCACTTTAAGATGGAATCAGCAGTCAGGAAGGAGGAAAGGAAGGAAGATGGCTCTTCCAGCTCTGTGTGAGAGCTCTCGATTGGCGCGGCAGTTTCACAGTGTTTGCAACTCTCGTTTATTTTCAGCGTGCTTAGTTTGTAAAGTTTTTAAGTCTATTGGCGGTGTTAATCTGTTGGGACCGCTCCTGTCATTAATCGCATGGATTAGTAGCAGCATTGTTGTGAAGCTTTGACAAACTAACCAACAAACCATCAGGAGTATTGGACAGACAGACAAGTTCAACTGCAATTCTGAAGTCCACAGCAAAGACGCCCCCCCTCTCTCTCACTCACATTTGACCTATCTCACTCCAGTGCTTTTTCACTGCGCGTCATTTGATGTTCACTGTCGCTGGACTATTATTGCCCTGCTGGCCGTGTTGTTTTTGACATTTGTCTTCAATGGAGTGCATTTTAGATGGTTAATTATTTTGGTTTATTGATTGGACTAGGTCTTTTTTTTGTGATACTATTGTGATTTGGCCAAGGAGACTTGGGACATTTTAAGGTCTTCTTTGTTTTTGCCTATTAAAAACAACCTGAGGATTGATTATAAAAAACATTTGACATGTTTCTACGAACATTACAGATACTTTTTGGAATTTTCGTCGAACGGAACGAGGCTTTGGTTTTCTGAACATAATGCGCAACCCAAATGGCGTTTTTTTGTTAAAAAAGTAATATTTATCGAACAAAAAGAAAATGTATTGTGTAACTGGGAGTCTCGTGAGTGCAAACATCCGAAGATTATCAAAGGTAAGCGATTAATTTTGTTGCTTTTCTGACTTTCGTGACCAAGCTAACCAAGCTAATATATGGCTAACTGTTCTAGCATTGATTGATACACTCACAAAAGCTTGGATTGCTTTCGCTGCAAAGCATATTTTCAAAATCTGAGACGATAGGTGGATTAACAACAAGCTAACCTGTGTTTTGGTATATTTCACTTGTGATTGCATGATTATAAATATTTTTTGTAATATTTTTGAATCTGATACGTTTGGGAATTTTCTTCTGCCTTTCAGGACCGGAACGAGGCTGTAGTTTTCTGAACATTACGCGCAACCCAAATGGCGTTTCTTTGTTATAAAAGTAATATTTATCGAACAAAAATAACATTTATGTGTAACTGGGAGTCTTGTGAGTGCAAACATCCGAAGATTATCAAAGGTAAGCGATTAATTGTATTGCTTTTCTGACTTTCGTGACCATACTAATTTGGGCTAACTGTTCTAGCATCGATTGATACACTCACAAAAGCTTGGATTTCTTTCGCTGTAAAGCACATTTTCAAAATCTGACACGATAGGTGGATTAACATCAAGCTAAGCTGTGTTTTGCTATATTTCACTTGTGATTGCATGATTATAAATATTTTTAGTAATATTTTGCGCCCTGCAATTCAGCGGTTGTTTAGGAAAATGATCCCGCTAAAGGGATCCGTAGCGCAGAGAAGTTAACACACCCACACATCCATTCATACCCTCCTCACTCCTACACTGGGGGTAAGACAGAATATAGAAAATTCTCTAAGGTTATGATAAGGGAATTCATATGTTTAAGTAATGACTAAAGAATTCCCCCCTGAAATGTATAAGACTATATTCCAATAATACATGTGTGGGACAAGTTAAGAGGGAGAAATATGTGGAGAATCAGAGGCTGGTAGACTACACATGATAACTCTGAAAAAGCTGACACAGGAGGGCCCTTCCAATGCCTCTCTTATCTGGGAGGAGAGAAGAGAATGGCGAGAAACTTCCAAGGCTGTTAGGAAAGTGATAAAAACAGTCTCTGTGTGTGTGTGTGCTGTGTGTGTGTGTGTGTGTGTGTGTGTGTGTGTGTGTGGTGTGTGTGTGTGTGTGTGTGTGCTGTGTGTGTGTGTGTGTGTGTGTGTGTGTTTGTGTGTGTGTGTGTGTGTGTGTGTGTGTGGCGTGTGTGTGCAGGCGCTAGAGGGGGTTATAAAGTCTGTTCAAATTTTGGTTGACTTGAGAGCTCTCATGAATAAACTACAACGAACCTTTTGCAGGGGGAATGGGTCAAAGCTATAGTGATTGTTATCATCATTGCAATTGAAGATTCTCGTGACAGCTTGGTCCTTCGAGCCAGATCTCAATCCCTGCCTCTGTCATCCCAAGGAACTGCTGAAAACCGTGCACGGGCGGATCACGGATCCGTAAGACAAAGACCTGACCTCTAAGATTGAGGGTCTACTTCAGGCCAGTGGTAAACTGGTACACGACAGATGCGGTGACGAGATCCAACCTACATTGAATTCTCAGCTGCAAGATAAGGTCAGTAATCTTTATTCATTAGTTTGGGGTTAAATTTTAAACTTACTAAAAATGTACTTAGTTATGGACTGGATTACATTCCTATAAAGCATTGGTCAAGATAAATGTGAGGGAGGATTTTAACTGTAAAACTAACAGTAAGTAAGATTTGTATCGAGTATACCGTCCATATAATCTAATGTAGAGAAAGTTTKAATACAAAAGTATCTATGTTAGTGTTGGCGGCACTGGGTAACAGATCGGGGAAACAAGGGGACGGGTCCGAAATGATTCGTGGTAGTTAAAGCCATTACCAAAAGAAACTACCCGGTATCGAGATAGTCCAAGACTGTTAAAAGTATACAGGGGGGATTGAACTTGTTGAGTATTGGTGTAGAGATACATTAAAATAATTAACAGATAGAAATCCCGCTAGGTTTGAACTTGTTGAGTATTGGTGTAGAGATACATTAAGAAAGTTAACAGATAGAAATCCCGCTAGGCTTGAACTTGTTGAGTATTGGTGTCGAGATAAAATAAAAATAATTAATAGATAGAAATCCCGCTAGGATTGAACTTGTTAAGTATTGGTTAAAATAGTTAACAGATAGAAATCCAATTGAAAAGGGGTTAGGATTATTCTAAGAACGCGTGTAGGTAAATAACAACCATATAACCCTATACCGTATAGGATAATTTCTCTAAAACCAATAGAGGATACCATGGGTGGAAGAGATGAGAGATATATGACACACACATAGAAAGAATACACATTAGAAAATTACTATAGTAATTGAGTAAGAAAGTAAAAAGCACACACATAGAAAGTTTTCAACAAGGATAAGAAGATAATTACTTGCGAATAAGATAGATATATTAATCAGTCGAAAGTCATAAGAAACAACGGAAAAATGGGCTGTTAACCAGGGCCTTACAACCCCTGGGAAATAGCTTATTGTTGTATACGTGTGAGACCTAATAATCTATCAAAAGTCATAAAAATAATTATTCTAAGATCCTAGGAGAGATAGAGAAAGAGGTATTTATCAACATAGAAAGTAAAAGCACATACATATAAATTAAGGATAATAACAAATTATAGAAACACACACATAGATTGTGAGAATAAGCATAATAACAACAATAGTAATTGAATAAACATGGGTGGCAGATCCTCTAAGGAGATTCCGGAATTAACCGGAAATGGGAGATATATAGAAGGAACATTTATTTTGGCCCAAGATGGAGAAAAAAGTATGAATTTGAAGGACGTTTAAATATAGAAAAATTAGAATTAATGATAAAGCAGATACATAAGATATGTGTAGATAATTAAGGGAAACAGCAGGTCGAGGGCTAGATACAGCCAGGGTGTGGCTGTCTGAAGCCCGGAAAAGAAGGCAAGAGTAGAGAAAGAGAGAGAGAAAGTTTCAAGAAGGATATCAACAGGGGAAAAATTATGTGCGTGTGAGACCTAATAACTTATCAAAAGTCACATTAGTAATTATTCCTAAATTCTGAGTAGGAGATAGAGAGGGTGACAAAAGTTAAGAGAGGAAAGGAAAAGAAAAGATAAGGTGACATACAGAAAGATAGAGAGAAAAAGAAAGAGACAACGAGAGCGAGAGTAATGAGAATCATCGCTGGAGAAATGCTTGGACCTTTAAATTAGAAATAAAATCTGGATTTCTTGATTGTAATTCAACTATTGGTATGTTTTGCCTGGTTTAAGATATAGACTGAACGTTATAATAGCTTGTTTAAGTTCAATTGAAAGACTAATTCATTCAAAATAATAGCGAGGCGATTTCGATGTAATACGTTGTCTGTTGCCTAAATGATCTGATGAAATAAAATATTGAGAAGTTTATTGTTGCTTGGTGAATTTGAGCAGGAAGTTTAATGTATTCTAACATTATAATCTGTTTCCATTACGTGAAACAATGTCCGGTCATTAGTGAGTGGAGGGGGAGCCTGGACATTTAGAATCTTGAATACGAGATATGCATCAGTTTATTGCTAAATATTTTTTTCCAATGCAGGAGCTCATGCTATCTGAGAATGTAACAGTGATTATAGCTATTGGGCTTCCTATCAAGCACTTTGAGAGCCTGTTTGCAGAACAGACTGAATGGGTTTTAATGTTGTAAAGCAAGCTTGGGCCAAACTAGTCAGGTAGTATGTTAAGTGGGGGAGTATCATAGATTTGAAGTACAGTTTGTTACCTCTGTAGTCAAGCAATTTAATATGTTTTGGAAATTAGCAGATACATAGACATCTGTCTCAGGGGCATCAGTTGTTTTCTCTCTCCTTGGAATGTTTCCTGGGGATAGAATCTTGGGGAGAGTGAGTGAGATAGAGCCATAAAAACTACCAAATTGAAAAGACCTGGAAATGTTTTGTTTGTTTTTAACCTAGGGTTTGCAAATACCCACACACAACAAATAGTGTATAACTATTTGTTGATATTTTTWAAATACAATGTTTGGATTGGTGTGTTCTATTTCCTTTGGGTTTGGTGAGATTTCCATTTGTCTTAGTGCCACGATATCTTAAAGGAGATTTCCATTTGTCTAAGTGCCACAATATCTTAAAAGGAGATTTCCATTTTTCTTAGTGCCACGATATCTTAAAGGGGCACGGACACACGTGGAATTTTAGAAGTTTTATTTTCTGAGTTCTAATTAAACACGTGAATTCTTTTGATAACGGAATGTTCTGCGAACCTGGGATACTACATGTAGAAAATGTTTGACGCTTTTTCTTTAATTTGTCTAATATAGTAAGAAACACTTCTTTGAAGGGTTAGTATGACCTATGACCTTTATCATGACTTTCCATTGTGGTATGATCAGCCTCATTGGAAAGCCATTTGGATAATGAATTTAAGGTAATTTGTAATACTGATTTTAAGGTCATTTGTGTAATTGATAATAATAATGTAATTTAAGATGTATCTGTGCTGCTTTGTATGGTTTTAAATGCATATGTGCTGTCTGTGTAAGTAATAACCTTTCTCTCCTTTCTTATTTCGCAGGCTCTAGTCAATGCTACTATTTCGGGCTGCTGTGCAGAATAATTTCTAGGCAATGGTTCAGTGTCTAACACCTTAGTTCCTGAAACCAACTAAGCTTTCATTCCCCTTTTAGTTAGGGTAACAACTACGTTCAATAAAATCATCATATCTCTTCCTAGCGAATTTACTAAACATATGCTGGTCTCCACTCAGTAACTGTTATCTACCCATTCTGTGTCACTTTTATCTCCTCTCCATCCTGGCTTATTATGAAATTCTAACCTTCTGCTCTCTATCTTTCTCTCCTCCTCTCTTCCTACTATTCCAAAACCATCAAGGTCTCAGCATAGTGCGGGGGAGGACTTTCTCATAACAGTCAGTATCAAATATGGTTTCTGTTTCCAAATATTGACTAAATGTCTCACTGTCTCCCTGTTTGCACTCATGGATTTTAGAAAAATCAACATGTCTATGGTAGTAATCTCTAAGATTATTACATAGTTGATTAAGTTTATCTCGATACTCTCAATGATCCTGGATCACCACAGATGTCATACATCCCTGTCCTGTTGGCTTAGAATATGTCCTAAATACTTAACAGAAGTCTACCAGTATTAAAACTTATTCTTGCTAACTTTATAACCTTATTCAACAACAAACTATAATAATACTATTATATAAATTTCACAGCCTTGTTGTGCTAAATTTCTTACACTGCCATATCTACAGACAGCTGAACTACCTAAGGGAAAATAAAACTTAGCTAGGTTACTAAACATTACTTAAGCCCAAAATAGTGGGAGTTTCAAAATAACCTTATGACCATTTTTATAAACCCACCTTCGCCCCATTTTTAACACATAATTCTCCATGAGAGTAATGTATAAAAAATACTACTACTACTGGTCAAAAGATAAAAATAACATTTCAAATAACATAATTAGAACAAAATCACTACTCTGAAACCCTCCACAAAGAAAAATGATTGTACCCTTATGGTCATAGGAAGATAGACTTAAGGACGCCTACCATTAGTCAAAGGCTATGCCCTTCTTTCTCTCTTCTCATTGTTCAAATTACAAATATGTCTAAGAACTTTAACCTTTTTATGGCTGCAATCCCGCTACCGCGGATCGAAGGCTCCCACCATTAGTTGACAAATTGAAAACCCTAGTCATTGCGGATCTATTACCCGCAGTATTAGAAAACGAATCACCCAGCGATCATACACTTGTTTACCAGGGGCAGGGCTACCGACGTTAAAGGCTAATCTGAAGATGGTGCTGGCTAAAGCTAAAACTGGCGAGTGAGAGAGTATAGAGATATTGTTATCCACGTCGGCACCAACGATGTTAGGATGAAACGTCAGAGGTCACCAAGCGCAACATAGCTTCAGCCTGTAAATCAGCTAGAAAGATGTGTCGGCATCGAGTAATTGTCTCTGGCCCTCTCCCAGTTAGGGGGAGTGACGAGCTCTACAGCAGAGTCTCACAACTCAATCGCTGGTTGAAAACTGTTTTTCTGCCCCTCCAGAAGATAGAATTTGTAGATAATTGGCCCTCTTTCTGGGACTCACCACAAACAGGACCAAGCCTGACCTGCTGAGGAGTGACGGACTCCATCCTAGCTGGAGGGGTGCTCTCATCTTATCTACAAACATAGATAGGGCTCTAACTCCACTAGCTCCACAATGAAATAGGGTGCGAGCCAGGCAGCAGGCTGTTAGCCAACCTGCCAGCTTAGTGGAGTCTGCAATAGCACAGTCAGTGTAGTCAGCTCAGCCATCTCCATTGAGACTGTGTCTGTGCCTCGACCTAGGTTGGGCAAAACTAACATGGCGGTGTTCGCCTTAGCAATCTCATTAGGATAAAGACCTCCTCCATTCCTGCCATTATTGAAAGAGATCGTGATACCTCACATCTCAAAATAGGGTTACTTAATGTTAGATCCCTCACTTCAAAGGCAGTTATAGTCAATGAACTAATCACTGATCATAATCTTGATGTGATTGGCCTGACTGAAACATGGCTTAAGCCTGATGAATTTACTGTGTTAATGAGGCCTCACCTCCTGGTTACAGTAGTGACCATATCCCCGTGCATCCGCAAAGGCGGAGGTGTTGCATATTACGATAGCAAATTTCAATTTAAAAAAAAAATGCAGTTTTCGTCTTTTGAGCTTCTAGTCATGAATCTATGCAGCCTACTCAATCATTTTTTATAGCCACTGTTTATAGGCCTCCTGGGCCATATACAGCGTTCCTCTCTGAGTTCCCTGAATTCCTATCAGACCTTGTAGTCATAGCAGATCATATTCTAATTTTGGTGATTTTAATATTCATTGGAGAAGTCACAGACCCACTCCAAAAGTCTTTCGGAGCCATCATCGACTCAGTGGGTTTTGTCCAACATGTCTCTGGACCTACTCACTGCCACAGTCATACCTGGACTTAGTTTTGTCCCATGGAAAAAATGTTGTAGATCTTAATGTTTTTCCTCATAATCTGACTGTCGGACCACCATTTTATTACGTTTGCAATCGCAACAAATAATCTGCTCAGACCCAACCCAAGGAGCATCAAAAGTCGTGCTATAAATTCTCAGACCACAAAAATTCCTTGATGCCCTTCCAGACTCCTTCTGCCTACCCAAGGACGTCAGAGGACAAAAATCAGTTAACCACCTAACTGAGGAATCAATTTAACCTTGCGCAATACCCTAGATGCAGTTGCACCCCTAAAAACGAAAAAACATTTGTCATAAGAAACTAGCTCCCTGGTATACAGAAAATACCCGAGCTTTGAAGCAAGCTTCCAGAAATTGGAACGGAATGGCGCCACACCAAACTGGAAGTCTTCCGACTAGCTTGGAAAGACAGTACCGTGCAGTACCGAAGAGCCCTCACTGCTGCTCGATCATCCTACTTTTCCAACTTAATTGAGGAAAAATAGAGACAATACAAAATTTCTTTTTGATACTGTTGCAAAGCTAACTAAAAAGCAACATTCCCAAGAGAGGATGGCTTTCACTTCAGCAGTAATAAATTCATGAACTTCTTTGAGGAAAAGATCATGATCATTAGAAAGCAAATTATGGACTCCTCTTTAAATCTGCGTATTCCTCCAAAGCTCAATTGTCCTGAGTCTGAACAACTCTGCCAGGACCTAGGATCAAGGGAGACACTCAGTGTTTTAGTACTATATCTCTTGACACAATGATGAAAATAATCATGGCCTCTAAACCTTCTAGCTGCATACTGGATCCTATTCCTACTAAACTACTGAAAGAGCTGCTTCCTGTGCTTGGCCCTCATATGTTGAAAATAATAAACGGCTCTCTATCCACCGATGTGTACCAAACTCACTAAAAGTGGCAGTAAAAAGCCTCTCTTGAAAAAGCCAAACCTTGACCCGGAAAATATAAAAACTATCGGCCTATATCGAATCTTCCATTCCTCTCAAAATTTTAGAAAAAGCTGTTGCGCAGCAACTCACTGCCTTCCTGAAGACAAACAATGTATACGAAATGCTTCAGTCTGGTTTTAGACCCCATCATAGCACTGAGACTGCACTTGTGAAGGTGGTAAATGACCTTTTAATGGCGTCAGACCGAGGCTTGCATCTGTCCTCGTGCTACTAGACCTTAGTGCTGCCTTTGACACCATCGATCACCACATTCTTTTGGAGAGACTGGAAACCCAAATTGGTCTACACGGACAAGTTCTGGCTGGTTTAGATCTTACCTGTCGGAAAGATATCAGTTTGTCTCTGTGAATGGTTTGTCCTCTGACAAATCAACTGTACATTCTGGTGTTCCTCAAGGTTCCGTTTTAGGACCACTATTGTTTTCACTATATATTTTACCTCTTGGGGATGTTATTCGAAAACATAATGTTAACTTTCACTGCTATGGATGACACACAGCTGTACATTTCAATGAAACATGGTGAAGCCTCAAAATTTCCCTCGCTAGAAGCCTGTTTCAGACATAAGGAAGTGGATGGCTGCAAACTTTCTACTTTTAAACTCGAACAAAACAGAGATGCTTGTTTCTAGGTCCCAAGAAACAAAGAGATCTTCTGTTAATCTGACAATTAATCTTGATGTTGTAAAGTCGTCTCAAATAAAACTGTGAAGGACCTCGGCGTTACTCTTGACCCTGATCTCTCTTTTGACGAACATATCAAGACTGTTTCAAGGACAGCTTTTTTCCATCTACGTAACATTGCAAAAATTGGAGATTTCTGTCCAAAAATGATGCGAAAAATTAATCCATGCATTTGTTACTTCTAGGTTAGACTACTGCAATGCTCTACTTTCCGGCTACCCGGATAAAGCACTAAATAAACTTCAGTTAGTGCTAAATACGGCTGCTAGAATCCTGACTAGAACCAAGAAATTTGATCATATTACTCCAGTGCTAGCCTCCCTACACTGGCTTCCTGTTAAGGCAAGGGCTGATTTCAAGGTTTTACTGTTAACCTATAAAGCGTTACATGGGCTTGCTCCTACCTATCTTCCGAGTTGGTCCTGCCGTACATACCTACACGTACGCTACGGTCACAAGACGCAGGCCTCCTAATTGTCCTAGAATTTCTAAAGCAAACAGCGGGAGGCAGGGCTTTCTCCTATAGATCTCCATTTTTATGGAATAGTTCTGCCTACCCATGTGAAGAGACGCAGACTCGGTCTCAACTTTTAAGTCTTTACTGAAGACTTATCTCTTCAGTAGGTCATATGATTGAGTGTAGTCTGGCCCAGGAGTGTGAAGGTGAACGGAAAGGCTCTGGAGCAACGAACCGCCCTTGCTGTCTTGCCTGGCCGGTTCCCCTCTCTCCACTGGGATTCTCTGCCCCTAACCCATTTACAGGGCTGAGTCACTGGCTTACTGGTGCTCTTTCATGCCGTCCCTAGGAGGGTGTGCGTCACTTGAGTGGGTTGAGTTACTGACGTGATCTTCTGTCTGGGTTGGCGCCCCCCTTGGTTTGTGCTGTGGTGGAGATCTTTGTGGGCTATACTCGGCCTTGTCTCAGGATTGTAAGTTGGTGGTTGAGATTCCCTCTAGTGGTGTGGGGGCTGTGTTTGGCAGAGTGGGTGGGGTTATATCCTTCCTGTTTGGCCCTGTCGGGGGTATCATCGGATGGGGCCACAGTGTCTCCTGACCCCTCCTGTCTCAGCTCCAGTATTAGCTGCAGTAGTTTATGTGTCGGGGGCTAGGGTCAGTTGGTTATACCTGGAGTACTTCTCCTATCTTATCCAGTGTCCTGTGTGAATTTAAGTATGCTCTCTCTAATTCTCTCGTTCTCTCTTTCTTTCTCTCTCTCGGAGAACCTGAGCCCTAGGACCATACGTCACGGCAAACCGGGCATGATGACCCTTGCTGTCCCAGTCCACCTGGCCTTGCTGCTGTTCCAGTTTCAACTGTTTCTGCCTGCTGTTATGGAACCCTACCTGTTTCAACTCTTAATGATCGCTATGAAAAGCCAACTGACTTTTATTCCTGATTATTATTTGACCATGCCTTGTCATTTATGAACATTTTGAAAATCTTGGTCTCTCTAATTCTCTCCTTCTCTCTTTCTTTCTTCTCTCTCGGAGGACCGGAGCCCTAGGACCATACGTCAGGACTACCGGGCATGATGACTCCTTGCTGTCCCCAGTCCGCCTGGCCTGCTGCTATTCCAGTTTCAACTGTTCTGCCTGCGGTTATGGAACCCCTACCTGTCCCAGACCTGCTGTTTTCAATTCTTAATGATCGGCTATGAAAAGCCAACTGACATTTATTCCTGATTATTATTTGACCATGCTTGTCATTTATGAACATTTTGAAAATCTTGCTCTCTCTAATTCTCTCCTTCTCTCTCTCTTTCTCTCTCTCGGAGGACCTGAGCCCTGGGACCGTACGTCGGGGCTGCCGGGCGTGATGGCTCCTTGCTGTCCCCAGTCCACCTGGCCTTGCTGCTATTCCAGTTTCAGCTGTTCTGCCTGCGGTTATGGAACCGCCACCTGTCCCGGACCTGCTATTTTCAACTCTTGATGATCGGCTATGAAAAGCCAACTGAAAATTATTCATGATTATTATTTGACCTTGCTTGTCACTTATGAACATTTTGAACATCTTGGCATAGTTCTGTTATAATTCCACCCAGCACAGCCAGAAGAGGACTGGCCACCCCTCATAGCCTGGTTCCTCTCTAGGTTTCTTCCTAGGTTTTGGCCTTTCTAGGAGTTTTTTCCAGCCACCGTGCTTCTACACCTGCATTGCTTGCTGTTTGGGTTTTAGGCTGGGTGTCTGTACAGCACTTCGAGATATTAGCTGATGTACGAAGGGCTATATAAAATAAACTTAATTTGATTTGATATGACAACAGCCAGTGATAGTGCAGGGCGCCAAATTCAAACAACAGAAATCTCATAATTAAAATTCCTCAGAATTCATGTGTCTTATATCTTAAAGGTAACTTGTTGTTAATCCCACCAAAGTGTCCGATTTCAAATATGCTTTTCAGCGAAAGCACTACAAACGATTATGTTAGGTCACCAACAAAACCACAATAAGCACAGCCATTTTCCAGCGAAAGATAGCTTTCACAAAAACCAGAAATAGAGATAAAATTAATCACTAACCTTTGATTATCTTCATCAGATGACACTCATAGGATTCATTTTACACATACATGCATGTTTTGTGTTGATATTAAGTTCATATATATATAAAAAATCAGAGTTTACATTGGCGCGTTAGATTCACTAGTTGCAAAAACATCAAGTGATTTGCATAGCCACATCGTTTCAACAGATACATCATCATATAATGTAGATGTAATATACAAGTTATACACATGGAATTATAGATATACCTCTCCTTAATGCAACCGCTGTGTCAGATTTCAAAAAAACATTACGGAAAAATAAACCATGCAATAATCTGAGACAGAGCTCAGAACAATAGCCAAATTAGCCGCCATGTTGGTTTCAACAGAAACCAGAAAATACATGATAAATGTTTCCTTACCTTTGATGTACTTCATCAGAATGCAGTCCTAGGAATCCAGGTCCACAATAAATGCTTGATTTGTTCGATAATGTCCGTTATTTATGTCCAATTAGCTCTTTCGAATTGTTTACCAAACTCCCTAACAAAATCTCAAAGCGCGTCCACTATAACGTGCAGAATGTCCAAAAGTTCCGTTACAGTCAGTAGAAACAGTATCAACGATGTACTGAATCAATCTTTAGAATGTTGTTAAAGAGCCTTTTGGACCTAGACTTGGCGCTCCGGTACCGCTTGCCGTGAGTAGCAGAGAGAAAAGTCTATGACTTGGGTGACTGGAGTCTGACAATTTTTTGGGCCTTCCCCGACACCACCTAGTATATAGGCCTCCGTGATTGCAGGAAGCTTGGCCCCAAGGATGTACTGGGCCATACGAACTACCTCTCTGCAGCGCCTTACAGTCGGATTGCCGAGCAGTTGCCATACCAGCAGGTGATGCAACTGGTCAGGATGCTCTCGATGGTGCAGCTGTAAACATCCCACCGAATCCGCCTATGTAACAATTCCGCATCAGCAGTGAAAGGTGACAAGAGCTGAGCAGTGTTTGTCAGACCATGAGACATCCTGAAAATATTGATTTATTACAAATTGTCTGTAAGCTTTTGTATGGGCTAATAGGAGTAAGGTCCAAACAAGTTTTTCATCAAATATATACAGTACCAGTCAAAAATTTAGACACACTTCCTCATTTAAGGGTTTTTCTTCATGTTTACTATTTTCTTCATTGGAGAATAACAGTGAAGACATCAAAACTGTGAAATAACACATATGGAATCAAGTAGTACCCAAAAAAGTGTTAAACAAAATGTATTTTATATTTATATTTTATATTTGTAGCCACCCTTTGCCTTGATGACACATAGGAAACACTGCAGGTTACGAACTACTTAAAAATACATATATAATAGATATATACAGCAAATGGGTAGAAGCATTCCCAACTTACTTGGCGGACACGATTATGGTAGCTAAAATATTAGATCCAGATATTATCCCTAGAGTTGGTTTAATAGGATCTATTTCTTTAAACAATGGATTACATTTCAGCTAATCAGGTAGACCATATAGAATGCCAGAGTTAGGGAGACCAGAACAGGAAGACATAGAAGTTGGAGATATAATAGCAGAACACATGAGAAGACTGTTTGTTAAAGATATACTTCTCCTTAATGCAACTGTGTCAGATTTCAAAAAAAGCTTTACAGCGAAAGCGCACCATGGAATAATCTGAGTACAGCGCTCAGCCACCAAAACAAGCCATGCAGATGCCCGCCATGTTGTGGAGTCAACAGTAGTCAGAAATAGCATTATAAATATTCACTTACCTTTGATGATCTTCATCGGAATGCACTGCCAGGAATCCCAGTTCCACAATAAATGTGTGTTTTGTTCGATAAAGTCCATAATTTATGTRCAAATACCTCCTTTTTGTTTGCGCGTTTAGTTCACAGGATGGGAGTAGCTTTGTCTAGATGGATGCTATTGGCATCTCCAGGGAAGTTCCAGATGAATACAAAGCTATGAATCAAATAGGTGAAGGCTTTACCACTAGGTTCTTTGGTGGTTGACAATAAATAAAAATGTGGATTGGATTAATTACATCTATTATAATCAACAGAGATTCATGAATGAAACCAGGGATGCAGTAAAGGGGTTCTCTGACCAATTATCCGCCACCTAACTCATGACCTGGTAAAATAGACTGGCTCTTGATATGTTATTGGCAAAAAAGGGTGGGGTATGTAGAATAATTGGGGTTCATTGTTGCACGTTTATTTCTAATAACACAGCTCCAGATGGATCAGTGACCAAGGCCCTGGCCGGTTTAACCACATTAACCACATCATGAGTTAGCAGAGATCTCTGGGGTGGATACCTCCCTGACTGGGTGGTTCGATAGTATGTTCGGAAAATGGAAAAATGCTGTAAGTACTGTATTGTGGGCTGCTTTCACCTGCATGAGTGTGTTGGTGTTGTGTGGATGCTGTTTGATCCCATGTGTGAGAGGTTTAATTACCAGGACTCTAGAGAGATCGATGACGCAACAAATGATGAGGTACGGACCGATTCCGAGCTCCGACCAGTGMGATGACAACTACATGCCTCCAGGCCTAGTAGATGGCTTCGATTCTTTCAACCACGAGATGCCCATGTTGGATGAGTCTATCTTCAATGTTTAGACAGACTGTTAATTTAATAAAGACTATAATGAAAATCCTAAAAAGAAGAGTTATAATTGGATATAGGCCTAGAACAGTCYTTGATGGGTATATGATGTAAATATATGTATTTGTTTTGTTTGATTTTGTGTGACATTTATCATTTCAATCACAATCAAGGTTGACATATCAGTGTGTAATATTTAGTCAAAGGGTGGATTGATAAGGGAATTTTTATGTTTAAGGTAATGACTAAAGAATTCCACCCTGAAACATATAAGACTATATTCCAATAATACATGTGTGGGACAAGTTAAGAGGGAGAAATATGTGAAGAAATCAGAGGCTGGTAGACTACACATGATCACTCTGAAAAAGCTGACAACAGGAGGGCCCTTCCAAGGCCTCTCTTATCTGGGGAGGAAGAGAATTGCGAGAAACTTCCAAGGCTGGTAGGAAAGTGATAAAACTGTCATCTCTGTTTGTGTGCTGTGTGTGTGTGTGTGTGTGTGTGTGTTGTGTGTGTTGTGTGTTGGTGTGTGTGTGTGTGTGTGTTGGTGGTGTGTGTGTGGTTGTGTGTGTGTGGTGTGTGTGTGGTTGTGTGTGTGTGTGTGTTGTGTGTGTGGTGTGGTGTGTGTGTGTGTGTGTGTGTGTTGTGTGTGTGTGTGTGTGCGCGCGCGCCAGCGTAGAGGGGGTTATAAATCTGTTCAAATTTTGGTTGACATGAGAGCCCTCATGAATAAACTACGAGTCTTTGCCTAATTCTTATTAACCCTAGCTTTACAACCTAGGAGGAATTGATCAAAGCTATAGTGATTGTTATCATCATTAGGATTGAAATTTCTCGTGACAGTTTATGAATGGGTTGTTTCTTGTCAGTTGTTTCTATGAAGTTGCCTTTGAATTGCTTCGCCATAATTATTGTATAAGGTATTATTGGTTGGTTTACCTGTGCTGTAACTTGTGGTTATATGGTGTGTTTTATCCTTTCTCTCCAATGGCTATCTGGCCAACAAGATACACTCTAGTCTCTACTGGCTATCTGGAAAACAGGCTACACTCTAGTCTCCACTGGCTATTTGGCCAACAGGCTACATTTTAGTCTCCACTGGTAAACAGGCTACACTATAGTATGTCTGTTCTGCTGATGTGTTTCTAGTAGCAGTACTCTTTCTCTCCTACTCTTTTGAGCAGTGTAAATATCTGCCTTGCACCCCAACAAAAATCTTTATCTTTACCCCTCTCTAACAATACTGCTGCTGTGTGTGGAGGGTTGGGGGTTACGGTGGCCCTGACAGCCCTACCATCAGTGGTGCTGTGCTCCACAGGAGAGATGAGAATCGGCCTTGTGAATTGGTATCATCAAAGGTAGTCCTTTCTGTTATCAGAGGGGGAGGCAGTGGGGAGCATGGAGGGTAATATACCTGTGTCTGTATGCCTGTTGGCCAGGTAGTATATTGTATAGCTCTTTGTGTGTTTATAGACACGATGACACCAGTCCTGCCCAGTGGCAAACATTCGGGGTGGCAGGTAGCCTAGTGGTGTTGGACTAGCAACTGAAAGGTTGCAAGATCGAATCCCTGAGCTGACAAGATAAAAAAAATCTGTCGTTCTGCCCCTGAGCAAGGCAGTAAACCACTGTTCCTAGGCTGCCATTGAAAATAAGAATTTGTTCTTAACTGACTTGCCTAGTTAATTAAATAAAGGTAAAATAAAATWAAAAAATTCAGCCTAGAACCTTCAGCCTAGGACCTACATTGACTGTACTTCCCCCAGATATTTGTGCACAGACACACATCCAGCCTTTTATCACAGAGGTCCTCCTCTAAGAGATGAAGCCAGGAAGTGAACGTGTACAGCATTTCATTTTCTGAACATTTTCAAATGCTTTTTGGTTTATCAGAGTGGAGAATTATATCTTTGGCGTACAGTGCGTTCGGAAAGTATTCAGAACCTTTCCCCTTTTTTCACATTTTGTTACATTACAGCCGTATTCTAAATTTGATTAAATATTTCTTCGCCTCATCAATCTACACAAAATACCCCATAATGACAGGTTTTTAGAAATTATGACAAATTTATAAAAAATAAAAACAGAAATACCTTATTTACATAAGAATTCAGACCCTTTGCTATGAGACTCAAATTTGAGCTCAGGTGCATCATGTTTCCATTGATCATCCTTGAGATGTTTCTACAACTTGATTGGAGTCCACCTGTGGTCAGGCACACACCTGTCTGCAAAAGGTCCCACAGTTGACAGTGCATGTCAGAGGTCGAAAGAATTGTCCTTAGAGCTCCGAGACAGGATTGTGTTGAGGCACAGATCTAGGGATCCAAAACATTTATACAGCATTGAAGGTCCCCAAAAACAATGGCCTCCATCATTCTTAAATGGAAGAAATTTGGAACCACCAAGACTCTTCCTAGAGCTGGTCTCCCAGCCAAACTGAGCAATCGGGGGAGAAGGGTCTTGGTCAGGGAGGTGACCAAGAACCTGATGGTCACTCTGACAGAGTTCCAAAGTTCCTTTGTGGAGATGGGAGAACCTTCCAGAAGGACAACCATCTCTGCAGCACTCCACCAATCAGGCATTTATGGTAGAGTGGCCAGACGAAAGCCACTTCTCAGTAAAAGGCACATGACAGCCCACTTGGAGTTTGCCAAAAGGCACCTAAAGGACTCTCAGACCATGAGAAACAAAATTATCTGGTCTGATGAAATCAAGAAAACTCTTTGAACTCTTTGGCCTGAATACCAAGCATCACATCTGGAGGAAACCTGGCACCATCCCTACGGTAAAGCATGATGGTGGCAGCATCATGCTGTGGGGATGTTTTTCAGTGGCAGGGACTGGGAGACTAGTCAGGATCAAGGGCAAGATGAACGGAGCAAAGTGCAGAGAGATCCTTGATGAAAACCTGCTAGGTTCACCTTCCAACAGGACAACGACTGTAAGCACATAGCCAAAACAACGCAGGAGCTACTTTGGAAAAAGTTTGTTTATGTCCTTGAGTGGCCCAACCTTTGGCAACGATTACTACCTCGAGTCTTCTTGGGTGTGATGCTACAAGCTTGGCACACCTGTATTTGGGGAGTTTCTCCCATTCTTCTCTGCAGCTCCTCTCAAGCTCTGTTAGGTTGGACGCTCACCATCCAAGCTTGTAGCTTCATACCCAAGAAGACTCGAGGCTGTAATCGTTGCCAAAGGTGCTTCAACAAAGTACTGAGTAAAGGGTCTGTGTACTTATGTAAATGGAATATTTTTGCTTTGTCATTATGGGGTACTGTGTGTAGATTGGTGATAAAAAAAACTAACAATTTAATCAATTTTAGAATAAGGCTGTAACGTAATGAAATGTGGGAAAAAATCAAGGGGTCTGAATACTTTCTGATCATGCTGTACATACAGAGATTCAATGGTTTCACATTAATTTGTCTCTTTCAGATAAAAAAACAGTTAAGAAATACATTAACTCAGAGTCAGACTTAGTCTTACCATGCACACTGAAGGTATCGGTGAGACACATTGTCCTGTACACTGAAGGTATCGGTGAGACACATTGTCCTGTACACTGAAGGTATCGGTGAGACACATTGTCCTGGACACTGACGGTATCAGTGAGACACATTGCCCTGGACACTGAAGGTATTGGTGAGACACATTGCCCTGGACACTGAAGGTATTGGTGAGACACATTGCCCTGGACACTGAAGGTATCAGTGAGACACATTGTCCTGYACACTGAAGGTATCGGTGAGACACATTGCCCTGGACACTGAAGGTATGGGTGAGACACATTGCCCTGGACACTGAATGTATCAGTGAGACACATTGATGTTGGCCGGACCGTCTCCAGCCAAAGAGACATAAATCACACAGGGTGTGGTGTGTGTGTGTGTGTGTGTGTGTGTGTGTGTGTGTGTGTGTGTGTGTGTGGTGTGTGTTGTGTGTGTGTGTGTGTGTGTGTGTGTGTGTGGTGTGTGTGTGGTGTTGTGTGTTGTGTGTGTGTGTTGTGTGTGTGTGTGTGTGTGTGTGTGTGTGTGTGTGGTGTGTGTGTGTGCGTGTGTGTGAGAAGAGTATGTTCAGTGCTTACCCAGTAGCCTACAGTAAGGGTGTTCCTGCTTTGGTTGTGCATGTGTTTGTGCATTTGAATGTGTGTGACATGTTTTGTTGATACATTTTTCCACCGTGTATAATGACATTTGAAAGCCAAACTAGGCAAGCTGACTAATAAAGGCAGTCGATTCCACAGCGTTACAAAACACCTCAAGGCTTGGCTACCTGCCAACAGACCACTGTGTCCAGGGCAATGTGTCCA
This sequence comes from Salvelinus sp. IW2-2015, assembly GCF_002910315.2. Classification (NCBI taxonomy): domain Eukaryota; kingdom Metazoa; phylum Chordata; class Actinopteri; order Salmoniformes; family Salmonidae; genus Salvelinus; species Salvelinus sp. IW2-2015. Next base: position 29,565,739 of record NC_036862.1, read on the forward strand.
CTGATACCTTCAGTGTCCAGGGCAATGTGTCTCACTGATACCTTCAGTGTCCAGGGCAATGTGTCTCACTGATACCTTCAGTGTCCAGAGCAATGTGTCTCACCGATACCTTCAGTGTCCAGGGCAATGTGTCTCACTGATACCTTCAGTGTCCAGGACAATGTGTCTCACTGATACATTCAGTGTCCAGAGCAATGTGTCTCACTGATACCTTCAGTGTCCAGGGCAATGTGTCTCACCAATACCTTCAGTGTCCAGGGCAATGTGTCTCACTGATACATTCAGTGTCCAGGGCAATGTGTCTCACCAATACCTTCAGTGTCCAGGACAATGTGTCTCACTGATACCTTCAGTGTCCAGGACAATGTGTCTCACTGATACCTTCGGTGTCCAGGACAATGTGTCTCACTGATACATTCAGTGTCCAGGACAATGTGTCTCACTGATACATTCAGTGTCCAGGACAATGCGTCTCACCGATACCTTCAGTGTACAGGGCAATGTGTCTCACTGATACCTTCAGTGTCCAGGGCAATGTGTCTCACCAATCCTTCAGTGTCCAGGGCAATGTCTCACCAATACCGTCAGTGTCCAGGACAATATGTCTCACTGATACCTTCAGTGTACAGGACAATGTGTCTCACCAATACCTTCAGTGTGCATGGCAATGTGTCTCACTGATACCTTCAGTGTCCAGGACAATGTGTCTCACTGATACCTTCGTGTCCAGGACAATGTGTCTCACTGATACCTTCAGTGTCCAGGACAATGTGCCTCACTGATACATTCAGTGTCCAGGGCAATGTGTCTCACTGATACATTCAGTGTCCAGGCAATGTGTCTCACTGATACATTCAGTGTCCAGGGCAATGTGTCTCACTGATACCTTCAGTGTCCACCGGGCAATGTGTCTCACCAATACGTCAGTGTCCAGGGCAATGTGTCTCACTGATACATTCAGTTGCCAGGACAATGTGTCTCACTGATACCTTCAGTGTCCAGGACAATGTGTCTCACTGATACATTCAGTGTCCAGGGCAATGTGTCTCACTGATACATTCAGTGTCCAGGACAATGTGTCTCACCGATACCTTCAGTGTACAGGGCAATGTGTCTCACTGATACCTTCAGTGTCCAGGACAATGTGTCTCACTGATACATTCAGTGTCCAGGGCAATGTGTCTCACTGATACATTCAGTGTCCAGGGCAATGTGTCTCACTGATACCTTCATTGTCCAGGACAATGTGTCTCACTGATACCTTCAGTGTCCAGGATAATGTGTCTCACTGATACATTCAGTGTCCAGGGCAATGTGTCTCACTGATACATTCAGTGTCCAGGGCAATGTGTCTCACCCATACCGTCAGTGTCCAGGACAATGTGTCTCACTGATACATTCAGTGTCCGGGACAATGTGTCTCACTGATACATTCAGTGTCCAGGGCAATGTGTCTCACTGATACATTCAGTGTCCAGGACAATGCGTCTCACCGATACCTTCAGTGTACAGGGCAATGTGTCTCACCAATACCGTCAGTGTCCAGGGCAATGTGTCTCACCAATACCGTCAGTGTCCAGGCAATATGTCTCACTGATACTTCAGGTACAGGCAATGTGTCTCACCAATACTTCAGTGTGCATGGCAATGTGTCTCACTGATACCTTCAGTGTCCAGGACAATGTGTCTCACTGATACCTTCAGTGTCCCGGACAATGTGTCTCACTGATACCTTCAGTGTGCATGGCAATGTGTCTCACTGATACCTTCAGTGTCCAGGACAATGTGTCTCACTGATACCTTCAGTGTCCAGGACAATGTGTCTCACTGATACCTTCAGTGTCCAGGACAATGTGTCTCACTGATACCTTCAGTGTCAGGGCAATGTGTCTCACCAATACATCAGTGTCCAGGACAATGTGTCTCACTGATACATCAGTGACAGGGCAATGTGTCTCACCAATACATTCAGTGTCCAGGACAATGTGTCTCACTGATACATTCAGTGTCAGGACAATGTGTCTCACTGATACATTCAGTGTCCAGGACAATGTGTCTCACTGATACATTCAGTGTCCAGGGCAATGTCTCACAATACATTCAGTGTCCAGGACAATGTGTCTCACTGATACATTCAGTGTCCAGGGCAATGTGTCTCACCGATACATTCAGTGTCCAGGACAATGTGTCTCACTGATACATCCAGTGTCCAGGACAATGTGTTCACTGATACATTCGTGTCCAGGACAATGTGTCTCACTGATACATTCAGTGTCCAGGGCAATTGTCTCACTGATACATTCAGTGTCCAGGACAATGTGTCTCACTGATACATTCAGTGTCCAGGACAATGTGTCTCACTGATACATTCAGGTCCAGGACAATGGTCTCACTGATACCTTCAGTGTCCAGGACAATGTGTCTCACTGATACATTCAGTGTCCAGGGCCAATGTGTTAACTGATACATTCAGTGTCCAGGGCAATTGTGTCTACTGATACATTCAGTGTCCAGGGCAATGTGTCTCACTGATACCTTCAGTGTCCAGGGCAATGTGTCTCACCAATACCGTCAGTGTCCAGGGCAATGTGTCTCACTGATACATTCAGTGTCCAGGACAATGTGTCTCACTGATACCTTCAGTGTCCAGGACAATGTGTCTCACTGATACATTCAGTGTCCAGGGCAATGTGTCTCACTGATACATTCAGTGTCCAGGACAATGTGTTGTCTCACTGAACATTCAGTGTCCAGGACAATGTGTCTCACCAATTCCTTCAGTGTACAGGGCAATGTGTCTCACTGATACCTTCAGTGTCCAGGAACAATGTGTCTCACTGATACATTCAGTGTCCAGGGCAATGTGTCTCACTGATACATTCAGTGTCCAGGGCAATGTGTCTCACTGATACCTTCAGTGTCCAGGGACAATGTGTCTCACTGATACTTCAGTGTCCAGGGCAATGTGTCTCACTGATACATTCAGTGTCAGGG
>NC_036862.1:29574102-29590492 GCF_002910315.2 Salvelinus sp. IW2-2015
GGCCACATTAACAGCCTCTACAATCTACAGCGTTCAAATTAGAGTGGGAGTTTTCTGTGTTTCTAAAAGATCTATATTTTTCTTTTTAATCACGTCTTTTTTATTTCAGGTCATCGTTATCCCTCTACATCACACATGCTTGCAGCAGCAACTTCTAAATGGAGTGACTTCACATTTTCATTTAGTGTAAGCCTACATGGTTAAAAGGGAGGGTGGAGMTTAAAAAAAAGAAACAAAAAAAATGATTTGTGGAGATAAGTTCAAATTGATATCTGGGTAAGGTGAAAAGTGAAAGTAATTCATTACGGGAGATAGCGGCCAGCAATATTCTTCATCATGACGGGGGCCTAGCCAGAATCACCCAGCATCGGCCAAGCAAGCCTGATGAAAGGATAAGGTCCAAATTGATAGTCATATTTTACAGTGGGTCACACAGGAACAGAGTGTTGAACATTGTAATTACAAGTTTGGTGGAGGAAAGAGAGAGGGAGGGAAGGAGGYAGGGAAGGAAGAGAGAAGGAGTGGAGTCTTTGTCTAGCCCGAGCTGAGCGCTGACGCTTAATTGAATGGTAACCTCTGGAACTGTTGTGCTAACACTGCAGAGAGAGAGAGAGAGAGAGAGAGAGGGTGGGAGAGATGGAGAGATGGAGGGAAGGGGGAGAGGGAAAAAGAAGTGCTGAGAGGGCCCTTTTGTGTGCTCGTCAGTCCCTGTCTCATCCACCAGACCACAGCGTGAGATAAAGCATCACACACACACGCACGCATTAGACACACACACACATACACACACTGGAACTCTCCAAACTCCACAATCAGCAAAATACATTCACACATTGTATAGTAAACATTGAATACACAGTTTGAATATCCCAAAACATATACTGTGTATTCTCTATAAACAGTATGGCCACTGCAAACATCAAATATGTTCCAGGTTCATATAAACCACATTTACCCCCGACTGCTCTGTCCCTCTCTAACCCCTCACCGTTCTGCTTCACTGGGCTGCTTCTCCCTCTCTCTTCGCTCGCCTCTCTCTCTCTCTCTGCTCTCTCTCTCTCTCGCTCTCTCTTCTCTCTCTCCTCTCTTCTGTTCCTCCTCTCCTCTCTCTCTCTTCTCTCTCTCTCGCTCTCTCTCCTCTCTCTCTCTCTCTCTCTCTCTCTCTCTCGTCTCTGCCCCTCCCATCCTCTCTCGCTTCTTCTCGCTCTCGTTCCATTGTGTCCCTCTCTCTTCCCTCCCTCTCCCTCCCTATCTCTCTCTGTCTCTCTCTTCTCTTTCTCTTTCTCTCTCTCTATCTCTCTTCTGTCTCTCTCTCCCTCCTCTCTCCTCTCTCTCTCTCTCTTCTCTCTCTCTCTCTCCTCTCTCTCTCTCTCATCTTCTTCTCCTCTCTCTCTTCCTCTCTCTCTCTCCCTCCCTCTCTCTCCCTCTCTCTCGGTCTCTCAATTATTGTCCCTCTCTCTCTCCTGTCCTCCCTCCCTATCTGTCTCTCTCGTTTAATTTCCCTCTCTCCCTCCGTCTCCCTCTCTCTCTCTCTCTCTCTCTCCTCCATCTGTCTGCCTCCCTCTCTCTCGTTTCATTGTCCCTCTATCTTATTTCTCGTTTTCACCCAGCCCAACCAATTGCCTCATCATCAGCTCATCTTTTCTTTTCATTTTCCCCTCCTCATCCCTGGTCTTGTTTTCTCCAACTCTCCCATCTTTTCCTCTCTTTAAAGCAATCTTTTTGGCTTGTGGAGATGACTCCTTGTCTTCTTCTGTGGTAATGGTGGAATAAGGCCTGCTGTTATAAGACAGGCAATTGTTCCCTTTTTTGAGCGGGAGCGTCTTCGTCCGGGCCGCTTGGCAGGCAGCACGCACGCGCACACACAGAACATACACACACCGCGTGACACCACACATCCACACCATGATGAGGCCATTTCCTCCCCTAATCTCTGGATTCTCATCTAACGGCTAATGAAAACATCCCAATTACACAGTTACACTTGAATAGAGCAGGGACGGGCAGAGATGGTAATGTGTGTGTGAGCCAAAGTCAGCTGTCCGTCCACCATAGGTCGGTAGGTCTGTCTGTCGTCTGTCTGGATAGCCCTACTTTTGTGAGTGTCCAAATGACACTGATGGCTGCTTGGTGGTTGGTAATGACAGCAGAATGCTATTGGAATTGGTGATATGCCATTACAGACACAGGGCAAAATGGAATCGACAAAGGCTCCATTGAGGATAATGAACAAAGTATATTGGAGTACTATAAAGTATGACAGAACAAAAATTATTTGTTACAATGGGATTGTGGTCTGTCATAGTTTGAATGTAGCTGCTGTTGGTTGTGATGGTAGTGTGTGTGTGTTTGTGTTGTGTGTGTTGTGTCTGTTAGCGCTGTGAGCATTTCCAGGATGCGTGTCCAGTGACGGTATGAGTGTTGCTGCCGGTTGTGGCCTCGGTGAAATTCCTACAAGACTGGTTGCCTTGGTGACAAAATCTGTGGCTCTGTCTGTCCAAGCTGACCCTGCTAACCTGAACATAAAGACAAAGGTACTGCTTACATATGCACTCACTCACCCACGCACACAACTCACCCACCCACCCACCCACCCACCCACACACACACACAACCACACACAACACACACACACACACACACACACACACACACACACACACACACACACACACATACGTGTCAGACAGACTAATGCACTGCCCTCACGGTGACCCCATGGCCGTTTCCCTCCTCCCTCTATCCATACAATCATCCCCTCTTCCCTCCCTCTGACCCCCTCCTATCTCCAGCAGCACTCATCTAGCACATAGAGGCAGGTGGCAGGTGGCTGCCTAGACGAAAGCATTTAGGCCTGATGTAGCTATAACATGTGCCTGTGTAGGGTTGAAGGTCAGTCCTGTCTCCTCACTGTACTTAACACTCAGATCAGTTATTTTAAACCCTACCCCTTACTACTCCCTACGTCCTGTCCCAGGGGTGGGCAAAATGTGGCCGAACTTATMTTATCTGTTCGCCCGACCAATCTTATCTTATCTGGCCAGCCAGCACAAATAAGCCGAACTTGTACTGTCTGACTGGCCGAACTTGACCTATCTGGCAACTTGTCCTATCTGGCTGACTTGTCCTATCTGGCCGACCGGCCTATATGTGGCCACCCGGCCGAACCCATCCTTCTACCTATCTGCCTGTATGGCCAGCCCGCTGAACGTATCCTGTTTTGCCGGCCGGTGGAACTTATGCTATCTGGGCGACTTGTCCTATCCAGCCAACTTGTCCTATTTGACCGCCCGACCGACCAATCTTATTCTATCTGGCCAGCCAGCAGAAATAAGCCGAACTTGTACTATCTGGCTGGTCGAACTTATCCTATTTGGCCAGTAGGCCAAATTTAGCCTATATGGTCAGCCAGCAGAACTTAGCCGAACTTGTCTGCCGACTTGTCCTATTTGTCTGACCAGCCAAATCTGMCCACCTGGCCTAACCCACCCAGCCTGGTCAGCCAAACTTATCACTGGGCGAAAAGGGTCAATTTCAGGGGAAATCTTTACATTACAAGTTTTTGATATTCTACAGAATACAGACCATTTCCAAAGCATATTTTGAGTTTTGTGGATTTGCACCAGATCCTTACAAATTCTGAATCCAGATGTGTCTTTTAGACATACTGTATATGATATTTGGATTACTCCGAATATCACACATGGACATTTCCTATGGCCAGATATGGACTGACTGTATATATCACATATCTGTGTTTTCTCAGCACATTCAAGATATTAAGCTATATCGATATAGCTTCTCTTGGCTTAGGTCCAAATCCGGATCTTGATATGCTTTTTGATATGCTAAATAAGAACGATTTCTGAATCTTATTTGAGTTTTGAGGACATGTTCAATAATTTGTCAAATATTAAATCCAGATATATCTTTGAGACACTAGATAAACCTTATACATAAAGGCGCGCAAAAAACATCCTTTTTTAATTTGGGTGCCACAAATTAATTTGTAAATGCTATGTGGCCGAACTGATAACTGGAGAAACAAAGAAATTAGTAGTTTTTAAAAAAAATACCTCAAAGAAGTTAACGCTAAAGTGAGTAGCTAATTTGAGATGTTTTATTTGTCTTAGTAACTAGAATCAGGAACTTTAGCTAATTTGGCAAATAGCCAGTATGGCTAGATAGCTAGCTAGGCTTGATAGGGTGTAAAAGCTAACTGATAGCCTAGCTAGCTAGCTACCTAACAAATAACAACATTCCCTTCCCTTCAGGGATTTTTATTTACCCCCATCAAGCCTCAAGCAATGACATCTAACGTTTTAAAACATTTGGGCATATTTTGCCTTACTGGTTAATATAAGATTGCTAACTAACTTAGCCAGCTAGCTAAACAGCAACTTGGATAGCTAGCTTGTTCCAGTTAGCTTTCTCATCATGAATGAAGCAGGAAGTGTAGCAACCTTGTGTTGTGGTTAGGGTTGCAAAGTGTCGGAAACTTTCCGGTATATTTCTGGACATTTTCCATTGGAAGTTAAGCCTGGGAATTTGGGGAATTTTTCTTAAATTCATCAAAAAAGTTAGCTTATAACATTGAACCGTTTTTGCGGGCTTCACATAAGCCAATTCTAGGTCTTGTGGCATATTTTGGTTAAACTATCCACAATTGAATGGAATTCCAACCCTCTGCATGCACAGTGCATTTTCTATCACATGTGCAGTGCACTCTTCCATCACATGCATAGCTGATTCACAAGATCTTGCACACTAATGAGATACTATTGAGCCCACACTACTACACTGTCTGAGCCAAGGACTACATGCTTTCTGGTAAGTTTTGATTGCAATACTAGGTGGGGTAAATATATTTTATATGACATACATGATTTTTTGTTAACAGGTAAATAGTAGCCTACAGCAAAGTGTGTTTAAATAATTTCTAACTTGTTAACAATTTCTGCTAGTTTTTGCTACCATGTGGGTTTTAGCTTACTTGAGCCTGCTAACTGAGGAGTGTTAATTCACCTATTTCCATACATGTTTCATTTTAAAACATTTATCTTACAAAGGAGTTGTTTAATCTAACTGCCTAACTATTTATCTGAACATGGAATTGTATTTATTTATTTTTACAATTTTTTAAACTATTTTTACAGGAAAATTCCACGGGCATTGCAGCTAATGTAGAAGGAAAAGCTGTGTAGATTTGCAAATACTGTGCCAAATCATATGTGAAGAATGCAACAAGGAATTGTATTTATTTNACAGGAAAATTCCACAGGCATTGCAGCTAATGTAGAAGGAAAAGCTGTGTAGATTTGCAAATACTGTGCCAAATCATATGTGAAGAATGCAACAAAGATGCTGAATCATCTGGCCAAGTGCATAAAGTTCCCTCAGTGCRRAAAACAAGCAACCTCTGACAAAAGTCCCTCTACTTCTATTCGAGTTGAAAATTATGAACCAGACARCTTATCAATAGCAACAGCTCATGGTCGTCCTGGAACCAGAAGTTTTTTTGACTCATTGGAGGAACATAGTCAGAGAAATGCTGATGAATGTTTTGCTCGAGCTGTGTATGCAACTGGTTCCCATCTGATACTCACAGGCAATGTGTATTGGAAGACATTTCTGAATGTCCTCACCCAGCATACACCCCTCCAACCAGACATGCTTTATCTACTCATTTGCTGGATGCAGAGTTCAACAGAGTTCAAGTGAAGGTCAAGCAAATCATAGAGAAAGCAGACTGTATTGCAATTATCTCTGATTGGTGGGAGAATGTTCGTGGGCAAGGAATAATTAACTACATCATCTCAAATCAAATCAAATTAAAGTTTATTTGTCACGTGCGGCGAATACAACAGGTGTAGACCTTACAGTGAAATGCTTACTTACAGGCTCTAACCAATAGTGCAAAAATGGTATTAGGTGAACAACAGGTAGGTAAAGAAATAAAACAACAGTAAAAAGATAGGCTATATACAGTAGCGAGGCTATAAAAGTAGCGAGACTCCATACAGACACCGGTTAGTTTGAGGTAGTAAGTAAATGTAGATATGGTTAAAGTGACTATGCATATATGATGAACAGAGAGTAGCAGTAGCGTAAAAGAGGGGTTGGCGGGTGGTGGGTGGGACACAATGCAGATAGCCCGGTTAGCCAATGTGCGGGAGCACTGGTTGGTCGGCCCAAATGAGGTAGTATGTACATCTCCACCCCTCAACCAGTATTCTACAAGAACACAGACACAAGGGACAGCAGGTCTCTACATTGCAGATGAGCTGAAGGCAGTCATCAATGACTCTACAAGAGAGCCAAGGAAATGGTGAGGTATGTGATAGGTCATCAAGTTATAGCAGCAATCTACCTCACCAAGCAAAGTGAGAAGAATAAGAGCACCGCATTAAAGCTGCCCAGCAACACCCGATGGGGTCGTGTTGTCATCATGTTTGACAGTCTACTGGAGGGGAAGGAGTCTCTCCAAGAAATGGCCATATCACAGTCTGCCGATATGGACAGCCCCATCAAGAGGATCCTCCTGGATGATGTATTTTGGGAGAGAGTGGTAAGCAGCCTGAAACTCCTGAAACCTATAGCAGTAGCCATTGCACGGATTGAGGGAGACAATGCCATCCTGTCTGATGTTCAGACTCTGCTTGCAGATGTAAGAGAATAAATCCGTWCTGRCCTGCCCACTTCACTSTTGCTRCAAGCAGAGGAAACTGCAGTTCTGAAATACATCAAAAAGRGTGAAGACTTCTGCCTSYAGCCCATACACGCCACAGCGTACATGTTGGACCCCAAGTATGCTGGCAAGAGCATCCTGTCTGGTGCAGAGATCAACAAGGCCTATGGTGTCATCACTTCCGTGTCTCGCCACCTTGGCTTGGATGAGGGCAAGGTTCTTTGCAGTCTGGCGAAGTACACTTCCAAGCAAGGGCTTTGGCATGGAGATGCAATATGACAGTTGTGCCAACATATCTCATCAGCTACCTGGTAGAAGGGACTTTATGGATCTGAGGCTCTTTCCCCTGTTGCCTCCATCATCCTCCAAATCCCAGCAACATCAGCCGCCTCAGAGTGCAATTGGTCCTTGTTTGGGAACACACACACTAAAGCACGCAACAGGCTGACCAATACAAGGGTTGAAAAATTGATAGCCATCCGGGCAAATTTGTGTTTTTTTGAGCCTGACAACGAGCCATCCTCAACGAGGTTGGAAAGTGACAGTGAAGATGAGGCCTCAGAGTCTGATGTTCAAGAGGTGGACATTGAGGAGGTCCAGGGAGAAGACATGGAAGCCTGAGAAGAAGACAACCAAAGCTTTAGTTTCTAAACTATCATTTTAGAGATGTATGTTGAAAACGTTTTGGATCATTGGGGATCATTCAATATTCCCTTTCTTTTGTTGTTCAGTGAAATCATCCCATGTGAAGTCAACTCATTTAATTAAAGTTCAATCCGTAACTAAATCGTTTTTTAAATATCTATTAGAAGGATTTAATCATTTGCAATTATGTCTCCTTATGATAAGGTAAAATATGAATGTTTCTGTCTCCATATGATATTGTAAATATATCCAATGCAAAAAACATCTACATTTAAATGGTATTAATTAACATTTGCATATATTTCCTAATTCCCATATATTCCCTTTAATTCCCACAGAAGGTTTCCACCTCTAATTATTCCTCAAAATGTGCAATCCTAGTTGTGGTATGGTTATGTAAAATGACAATATTTTCTTGCAATATCGGCACAATTTTGATTAATGATATATGCAACAGTTTGGATTGGATCACAGACCAAAACTACCACCACGCTAGGTCTGGAGTGCGCGGGACCACCGCCGGCGCCGCTGATGACTCAATCTGCACCCATCGCATCCGTCGTCCATAACGAACAGGGCAGGCTTTTCTCGTTAGTGACAGGTTGCCACTGGTTATGTCACCTTCACGTGAAAAAGCAATGATTTTTGACGCATGAACAGGTAAAATAATTTGGGCACTGGAAATTGATCATGCGTCGAATTTAGCCCATCTGAATCAGACATATGAGGATGAATATTACATTGAAATGTACTTTTGTGAGAAATAAGGATCCATAAATTATCAGGTAATGTCTAGAGATATGATACATTTCTGAAAGTATGTGGATTCCTTCATGCCTAAGTATAAAGGTACTGTACTGTACGTCAGCATGTTGACACATGCACTTTCCGGTGTTAAAATAGTCTACAAATATGTAATCGGGTGCACACGCATCAGYGGCGTGTCTTGAAGGGATCTCACCCCAGATACACTACATGGCCAAATGTATGTGGACACTCCTTCAAATTAGTGGATTTGGCTATTTCAGCCACACCAGTTGCTAACAGGTGTATAAAATTGAGCYCACAGCCATGCAATCTCCATAGACAAACATTGGCAGGAGACTGGCCTTACTGAAGAGCTCAGTGACTTTCAATGTGGCACAGTCATAGCATGCCACTCCTCCAACAAGTCAGTTCGTCAAATTTCTGCCATTCTAGAGCTGCCCCGGTTAACTGTAAGTGCTGTTATTGTGAAGTATATTTATAGTGTATCTGGATATACAGTACCAGTCAAATGTTTGGACACACCTACTCATTCAAGGGTTTTTCTTTATTTTTACTGTTTTCTACATTGTAGAATAATAGTGAAGACATCCACACTATGAAATAACATATGGAATATTGTAGTAACCAAAAATGTGTMATATTTTATATATATTTTATTCTCTCAACCAGCTTCATGATGTAGTCACCTGGAATGCATTTCAATTTAACAGGTGTGCCTTGTTAAAAGTTAATTTGTGTAATTTCTTTCCTTCTTAATGTGTTTGAACCAATCAGTTGTGTTGTGACAAGGTAGGGGTGGTATACAGAAGATAGTCCTATCTGGTAAAAGACCAAGTCCATGTTATGGCAAGAACAGCTCAAATAAGCAAGAGAAACGACAGTCCATCATTATTTTAAGACATGAAGGTCAGTCAATCCGGAAAGTTTCTTCAAGTGCAGTCGCAAAAAACATCAAGCGCTATGATGAAACTGGCTCTCACTTCCGCCACAGGAAAGGATGACCCAGAGTTACCTCTGCTGCAGAGGGTAAGTTCATTAGAGTTACCAGCCTCAGATTGCAGCCCAAATAAACGCTTCACAGAGTTCAAGTAAATCTCAACATCAACATCCGATGAAACATAGCTTTGATGTCTCCACTGATGGCTGTGGAGTGCTGCCAGAACTGGAGAAGGACACCGAGCAAGGAAGGACCTAAGGTTGGTTTGGGGAGTAGACAGTCATTCAGGATTTGACCAGCATTTTGTAATGAACAGTTGAAGACATGTCTGTACTTCTCACCGTGTTGCTGGATAACATGGTGAGGGAGATACCAGGATTCATTGAGTGTGGGTTTCCCTCTTCATGCGCTGTCACTTTGGTGACATAACCTTGTGAAGGCAGGCTATGAATCTCTCGGTTATGAACTTCAGCAACCTCAGGATTCTTCACCAGGCGTCGCTCTGTTCCACACAGTAGTGGAGTACAGCCCGTGTCATGGTTGCCATAGGAGGATGGTTGGGCACCTGTAGCAGTGGGGTCGCATACCTCTGAATGCCATCCATTTCAGTGGTGGCGGTGTGCTTCTCCGGGAGGTCTAATGCATAGGAGTCATGTTTCAAGCGGGCTACCTCCTGTAGCTTCCGGTTGGAGAAGGTGTCCATCTTCCAGAGCATCTCCACATTCCGAAGGAGTTCAGTGGCTGGACAGGGGGATGGAGCTGGATTGCTTCTGGTGAAGAGGACTTGCTGTGACTGTACAGCTTGGGTGGAGAGAAGTAGATGGGCTGGATCTTGCACAGTCCAACCCAAGGATGTATGGACAGCAACGGGCCCTCCTTCTGGTCCAGCTCGTATAAGCTCGGTCGGAGTGACAAGATGTGGGTGGTCTGACCCAATCAGGATGAGTGGCGCAACCCTGGCCAGGTTAGAAAGAGGCAATCCTCGGAAATTAGGATATTGTTGCTGTAGAACTCTCACTGGGAAGGAGTGCTCTGCGAGATTCAGGACATCTGCCGTGAAGGCATTGGTGATATTATAGGCCACGTCCCTCTGTCCTGAAGGTGAAACGCAGAAGGTCACAGCAGAGCCTTTCACTTGGATAACATCATGTCACACCATTCTGAGGTTAAGGGTCTCGGGGGTCCCCTCCAGGTTAGGCTAMTAGGGCGGCAGCAGGGAGAATGATTGTTCTTTCAGACCCATCATCTAGAACGGCGAATGTATCCATGCTCCTCCCTTCACTTTGCAGAGTAACCTTTACCACCTTCAACATGACCCTTGGAGACCGGTTCTGCTGGTCGAGGTACTGCTCCTTTGCAGCTCCTACCATGAGCATACTCTGCTCCCTTGCTGCTTGGAGAATTACATCATGCAACATTGTGAGATAGATTTCCTTACAGCGATTGCTGGGTTTCCTCAATGTGCAGGTCTCCACCTTATGGCTACGGGCACACTTGTAGCATCGCTCACCTGACGTTATCGAGGACTTCAATTGAGGTTGAGTGAGCTTTTGTACCCTGGGGCATGAGCCAAGGAAGTGCCCCTTACTATTGCAATAGAGGCAGTAAGGCTGGAATTTGATGTTCTTGCGATTTGATGCTCTTTGATGCTCTTGAGAGAGGTCTTCTTCTCGGGTTCCTCCCTCCCGGGTTCTTCCCTCGCTTTACTATTTAAGTACATGGTAGTAGGATTTTGCCTTTTATGTCCCTCCTTCCTTACCCCGGAGGCTGTGGCCGAGATTGTGGCCTGGTGAGCGATGCTAGTCACCCTCACCTTCACCTGCAACCATGCAGCCAGGTCTCTGAGGGCATAGGTGCCTCTCGAGCCCTCTTTCAGGATGACCTTGTTCAAACAATGTTCGATAAATTGTCTCCGAGGTAGGCTGGAAGCTTGTTAAGAAGCTTGTCCATGTTGGAGCCACATTTCAGCTCGTTCCCATCTTCTCCTTTAATGGATTGGAGCATCGAGGTCAGGGATTGGACAGCAAGGGAGAACTCTTGGAAGGCAGCATGGTCTCCCATTTGGTTGGAGACGTATTCAGGATGTTGTTTAGTTCATTCTGGACTAGCTGGCGTGGCTCACCATATCTCACTCTCAGGGCCTGGAGAGCGGCAGTGCGTGGTGTTGCGGAGTGCATAAAGGATTTGGCCAGCTTGTATGCACTGGGAAACCGTAAGTGATCCATCAGTACTTGGTATTTGTAGCGTTCAGATGACTGTGAATACCCAGTAGGCTCTTCAATGCCATTTCCAAAAGAACAAAATCACTCTCCTTTCCGCTCTCAAAGTATGGCAGTTTGTGTCTGCGAATTCCATAGGCTGAGGATACTAGCAGTTTCATGATGTTGGCTCCTTCTGGTTGCGTGAAGGATACACCCAGGACTGCTGATGAACTCACTGTGGCCTCATTGAGTCTGTCCCCTACTGTCCCAGACAATGTCTCCTCCATTGGTTGCAGCCTGAATTGGGTGAGAGCCCTCCCACCTGATGGTTGATGACTGGCCTGACCCAGGCCCTGGATGAGAGGAACGATTTGCCATGGTTGAAAATTGGCGGAAAGACAAAAGAGTGGTGCTTTGTCTAGATGAAGGAGGAATGCTAACTTGTGGCACTGGCATAGAGGGCGTTGTCGGAGCGGCCTGTCCCCCGTGCTCCGTGTTGGCTGTTGACCTCGGAGCCTCCGGTGACTGTGTGCCATGCTGTACCAGAGGAGCAGATTGGGAAAGAAAGGCAGACAGGTCAGGTCCATGTGGAGTCGTGGTCAGGTCAACTCCCTGTTTGTTCCTCTCCAGGAAGGATGAGACCATCCGTGCCTCCTCCAATTTCCTTCTTGCTTGACGGTGCCGTCGCTGCTGTGCCAGGTCCTTGGCAATGAATTCCCATTCCTGTAGAGCTCTACGGGCCTGCACATCCAATAGGTGCCATTGTTAATCAGACTGTCGTTCCTCCTCAATCTGACGCTCAATTTCCTCCATCGCTAGTAGTTTCATCTTCTCTCGTAGGACAGCGGTCTGTGAATCGCTGAGGGCTAGTGAATGGCGGCTGCCATGGCCACTTCCAAAGGGGTATCCACTGGTCGAACTCTCACTCCGTCTAGAGTTCCTCAACAATTTCCCATTACTTAAGGGTGAGGGGAGCCCGCCTCAGGAAGCTGGTCAACCTGTGTGGTGGGAGTTACCTCCTCCATGGGTTCTTCCTGTAGACCACTTCCCTGTCCCAAAGCAGTTTCCGGTCTTTGGCTCGAAGGGGATGGTTGATGGCTGAAACGTACAGTTGATCCATCGCCGCTTTGAGCTCTGGTGGGCTCGCCCTTTGGTGTGGGATTCTCCACCACATAATCCTTAAGATAACCAGGTGCTTGTCTGCTCATTTGTTGCCTGGTTCTTCTGGTGCTGCTGGTGGTTGAGGATGAAGCCTTCTTTGTTGCTTTAGGCTTATCTCTTGGATATTTTATTTGTTCCAATACTTTTCCCTCAGCTGCTCTTTCCTCCTCTCTCCTTCCTTCCAGTGGAGACAATTCTTCCTTCTCCTCCTCCATTTTCTTTTCACCTGTCTTTGTTTCAGTCATCATCCAGCTTGCAGGACCATTGAACGTTTATTGGAATCTGTGTGGGTATGGGACAGTTAGGATGACTGACAGTGAAGGTGAACAGGTGGTCACGGGTCAGGTGACAGAGGAATGGATGAGACTGAGGCAGGAATTCCTTTATCCATGAAGTGGCATATTTACTGGGTAGTCTGTCTGTGCTGCATAACAAAGGAAACAGAATAACATGTATCCAATCAAATTCATAATCACTAAGGTCAAATCATAATCATTCTCATTATTAACATAATTAGATGATTCAGCAATTCATTTCAATAAATAKATTTGCTCATAACTATTCATCATAATCAGGAGAATAATCATTCAAATAATTCAATCAGTGATCGGTTCTTAAATCTATAATCTCCATCAGTTTGATATCAGAATTGATCAGTTCAGCAAACAACAATGACGTTTCATTATATCACCCTTTCAAGTTTGTTTTCATATGTACTGTACATGTAATTTCATTACATATTAACCATATATCGATTGCATAATTGGCCTGTTATGATCTGTAGGGCCGTGAGCATTGACCATTCACATTACGCAATAGGTTTGAAGCGTGTGCTCCAAGCCGTGCTCTGTGGTAATAACTATAAACAATAACTGATGGCCCGCTCTCCCGATCACAACAGATAGTTCACATGACAGGTAACAGGTTCGGTGGATTTACGTGGATTCATGGACGCACAGAATGTCTGGATTAGYCGGAGTTAAGGAAGAGGAAGCAGCAAGGTCGGGTGATGGCGATTTCCTCCTTTTAATGAGTTGAGATCTGTTGGGCATTTCCACCTGACCTAATTAAAACGCCCCTGGCCCAGCTGAGCAAGTGGCCATGAATTAAAGGATTATTCCACCAACTCCATGGGCCTTTTCTACAGTGGTATATGGCCAATACCATGGATAAGGGCTGCATCCAGGCACTCCACTTTGCGTCATGCATAAGAACAGCCCTTAGCCATGGTATACTGGCCATATCCTGTTAGGGCTGCAAGCCCGACACCGGTACACCTATGACAACATCCAGCTCAAATGCAGGGCGCGAAATTCAAAATCTATTTTTTTTAAATATTTAACTTTCACACATTAACAAGTCCAATACAGCATTTGAAAGATAAACATCTTGTCAATCCAGCCAACATGTCCGATTTTTTAAATGTTTTACAGAGAAAACACCACATATATTTCTGTTAGCTCACCACCAAATAAAAAAGAGGACAGACATTTTTCACAGCACAAGTAGGATGCAAGTAGCATGCACAAGCCAACCTAACTAACCTAGAACCAACCTAAATAACCTAGAAAAAACTACCTCAGATGACAGTCCTATAACATGTTACACAATAAATTTCAGGTGTGGAATAGCCTTAAATTTCTCGGATGGAATAGCCTTAATTTCTCAGAACAAGAATAGACTGACGAGTTTCAGAAGAAAGTCTTTGTTTCTGTTCATTTTGAGCATGTAATCTAACCCACAAATGCTGAGGCTCCAGATACTCAACTAGTCTAAATAAGGCCAGTTTTATTGCTTCTTTAATCAGCATAACAGTTGTCAGCTGTGCTAACATAATTGCAAAAGGGTTTTCTAATGATCAATTAGCCTTTTATTATGATAGACTTGGATTAGCTAACACAACGTGCCATTGGAACACAGGAGTGATGGTTGCTGATAATGGGCCTCTGTACGCCTACGTAGATATTCAATAAAAAATCTGCCGTTTCCAGCTACAATAGTCATTTACAACATTAACAATGTCTACACTGTATTTCTGATCAATTTATGTTATTTTAATAGGTAAAAAATGTGCTTTTCTTTCAAAAACAAGGTAAATTTCTAAGTGACGCCAAACTTTTGAACGGTAGTGTACAATCGATAATCAGACAGATATTGTCCCTATCTGTCCAACTTATCTTATGTGGCTGGCCGGCTGAACGTATGCTGTCTGGGCGGCTTTTCCTATCTGACAGACTTGGCCTGTCTGGTTGACCGGCCAAACTTGTCCAATCTGTCCAGCCGGCCAACCTTGTCTAATCTGGCCGGCCAGCTGAATTTATGCCTATATGCCAAATGTATCCTATCTAGCCAGCCGGCCAAACTTATCTGGGACTATCTGGCCGACTTGTCTCATCTTTCCGGTCGGCCAAACTTACATATATGGCCACCCGGCCGAACCCATCCTATCTGACCGGCCTTACGGAACTTAAGCTTTCTATCCGACTTGTCTTATCAGCCCGACTTATACTATCTGGCCGCCGGACAGACTTGTCCAATAGCATACATTTGGCAAAACAGGATACGTTCGGATGYCTGGCCAGATAGATAAAGTTTGGCCGGCTGGCCAGATGGAATAAGTTCGGCCAGCGGGCCAAACTTTATCTATCTGGCCAGRCATCCGAACGTATCCTGTTTTGCCAAATGTATGCTATTTGGTCGACTTGTTTTTTCTGACTGGCAGGCCCAACTGAAGCTATCTGGCCAGCCGGCAAAACKTATGCTATCTGGCCCACTTGTCCTATCTGGCCGACTTGTCCTATCTGGCAGACTTGTCCTATCTGGCTGACTAGGCCTATCTGGCCAGCTAGTCGAGCTTATGCTATCTGGCCACCCAAATGTATCCTATCTGACCGGCCTGTTGAACTTGTCCTCTCTGTCAAACTGACTCTGTCTGGCCAGCCGGCCGAACTTCTACCTATTTGGCCATACAGGTATCCTGTGTGTGTATTTGTTTTCTTCCCTTCTGCCCTAGTCATGGGTGTCACTCATCAATCGCCGATCAGTCGCCAATCAGAAGACACACCTGCGTCTTTTCCTTTACCCAATCACATCCCCTTTCCCTTGGTTTAAAAACCCAGTCAGTTGTTTTCCCAAACACTCTCTCTCTCTCTCTCTCTCTCTCTCTCTCTCTCTCTCTCTCTCTCTCTCTCTCTCTCTCTCTCTCTCTCTCTCTCTCTGCTCTCTCTTCTCTCTCTCCCCTTCCTCTCTCTCTCTCTCTCTCTCTCTCTCTCTCTCTCTCTCTCTCTCTCTCTCTCTCTCTCTCTCTCTCTCTCTCTCTCTCTCTCTCTCTCTCTCTCTCTCTCTCTCTCTCTCTCTCTCTCTCTCTCTCTCTCTCTCTCTCTCTCTCTCTCTCTCTCTCATTTGTCCATTATTATGTGAGTATGTATTGTTATGGTGTATGACTGTTTGTTTGTTGTTGGGAAAAGGGGATACCAAGACAAGTCACCCATGGGGATACACTACCCGTAGGAAAACATTGTCTAAGAACCCTAGTTAGAACTGGGCGGGACCACCCACTGTATTTTATTGGTTAGTTAGCTAGCGGTTATTGAAGCAAATAAGACTAGCTTAGGTTTTTTGGGATATTTATTATTTTTTTCCTTGGGTCCAGCTCAGCCCCTCCCTAACCCCCCCCCCCCCCCCCCTTTACCGTGTGTTAAACAAATAAACCATAAGTGTTTGACGGTAGATTTAGGTTGTCTGTTGTTATTAGTTCTTGCTGTTCCTTTTCACTATTATGATTTGCATGAGATATGTTACGGGTCTCGTTTCATTCCCCTAGACTGCAGGGCCAAAGGGGTTCGTAACAGGCCAGCCGGCCAAACATATGGTATCTGGCCGGCCGGTTTGAAGTTATGCTATCTGGCCGACTAGTCCTATCTAGCAGACTTGTCCTTGCTGGCCAGCCCATCAAACGAATCCTGTCTTGCTGGCCGATGGATCTTCTCT
>NC_036862.1:29592157-29597594 GCF_002910315.2 Salvelinus sp. IW2-2015
CGACTTGACAGCTAGGTACCAAACACACCTGCTCTCCTATTATTGATAGTCATGGGCCACTTGGTAACCAGGCCACAGCCCTGTTGCCGGGGAACACGAGAGACAAAAGGGAGGTGGCGGAGCAGTGCATATAGGAGTTCCGGCTGCAACGGTTTACGTGAGGATGAGCCTTGGTCCTTTCTCACCTAGGCAGTGTCAAACCAGTTGTAGTCATATCAGTGTACACCTTTGCCCTTTAAGTATAGAGGAGTTTGGCTATGGTTAGCAACAAAGTAGAGCGTCTGTTAACAATAAAATGGGGGTGCTTATATTGTCTGTTAAAACAATGTGTAATGCAAATATGTTTCTGCACATCCCAACTCCACTGTGACACCGAGGGAGTGGGGTCACGGCCAAGGTCACCATGGTCCAGCGCCCTGAGTAATTGGGGTTAGTGCTCGCTCAAGGGCACACCAAAGAATTTTTCACCTTATCGGCTCTGGGAATCGACCCAGCGACATTGCGGTTTCTGGCCCACACTCTAACTCGTACTGGCTTGCTGTGGTTTTGTTACTACTATGCATGTTTTTCCATGCTGTGTATGTGTGTGTGTGTGTGTGTGTGTGTGTGTGTGTGTGTGTGTGTGGTGTGGTGTGTGTGGTGTGTGTGTGTGTTTGTTTGTGTGTGTGTGTGTGTGTGTGTGTGTGTGTGTGTGTGTGTGTGTGTGTGTGTGTGTATGTCGTGGTGCGTCGTGCGTGCGTGCTGGATGCATGAGGAGCAATCCAGTTGCTTAAGCACCACTTTGATTATTCATCGAATTCAGGAGAAGGGCTCGGGAGAAAGAGAACAGGAATAGAGAGAGAGAGGGGAGGAGAGAGAGAGAGATGGGGGAGGAGGAAAGAGGAGATGGGGGAGAGAGAGAAGAGATGGGGAGAGAGAGAGAGATGGGGGAGAGAGAGGATGGGGGAGAAAAGAGAGAGGGGAGAGAGAGAGAGAGGGGGAGAGAGATGGGGAAGGGAGGAGGAGAGATAGCAGATGGAGGGAGATGAGATGGAGGAGAGAGAGATGGAGGGAGAGAGAGAGATTAGGGGAGACAGCGAGAGGGCGGAGAGAGAGCAGAGAGGGGGAGAGAAGGAGGTAACGGTGCGCACGCAGACACTGGTGGGGCTGATGACAGGCGTAAAGGCGGGAAGTGAGGAAGAGATCGAGATAAGAAGGGAAAAAAAGGATGGTAATTGAAACGGTGATAGTGTGAAAGGTAGATATCGAAGCAAAAAAGCGGGTTGGGAGCTGAAAACTACCGGAAAAACAAGGACATAGAACAAATAGAAAAGAAAGAAAACACGCGTAGCGAGCGAAAAGAGAGAGAACGGTGAGAGAGATGAATAATGTGAAAATCGATAGGAAGACAAGTTTTTTTTTTGCTTATTTTTTTTTTTTTTTTTTTTTGTTTTTTTTTTTGTTTTTTTTTTTTTTTTTTTTTTTTTTTTTATTTTTTTTGTTTTTTTTTTTTTTGTGTTTTTTTTTTGTTTTTTTTGTTTTTTTTTTTTTATTGTATTTTTTTTTTTTTTTTTTTTTTTTTTTTTTTTTTTTTTTTATTTAATGTATTTGTTTTTTTTTTGTTTTTTTTTTTTTTTTTTTTTTTTGTTATTTTTTGTTTATTTTGATTATATTTACATTTTTTTCTTTATTTTTTATTTTGTTTTTTTTTTTTTTTTTTTTTATTTCTTTTTTTTTTTTTTTTTTTTTTTTTTTTTTTTTTTTTTTTTTTTTTTTTTGTTTATTTTATATATTTTTTTTGGGGCATTATAGTAGGGTTGGGAGGGGAGCCTTTGGAAAAAAGTCTCGGGTTGAATATTTTTTTTTTATGGATGGTAAAATGGTAAGCCGGAGAGCAAACGCAGAAAAGTGCTGAGCGAGAGGAATGGTGCGTCGGGAAAGGATAGGCGAAAAGAAGAATAGCGCATGAAAAGGAGAGGGGGAACGACCAGAAGAGGAATTCGGCTGGGAGACGGGCGAAGAGGGGGAAAAGAGAAGAAAGAAAAGAGGGGGGCATTGTCCGAAGGGAAAAGGGCGTCGGATCCTGGCAGAAAACGGGAAGAAGAGGTATGCTGGTCTATCGGGAGAGAGAAAGGTAAGCAGTGACGCGGATACGGGGAGCCAGCGGGGAGGGTGAAAGACGCCTGACAGAACATGGAGGCGGGGGGAACGAAAGGAAAGGCTGAAACAGAAAAGAGGTCGAACCTAATGGTAGGTGTAAGAGAGAGAGGAGAGAGAGAGAGAGAGAGGAGGAGGGAGAGATGAGAGAGAGGAGAGAGAGAGGGAGAGAGAGAGAGAGAGAAGAGATGAGAGAGGAGAGCAGGTGAGAGAGGAGAAGAGAGAGAGATGTGTAAGTAAATTAAATAAATATATTATTAAACATCATTGTCGCCCTCACTGCACCCCACAAGGAGCCAGTCGCGTGGCGGCAACGATTGAAATGGTGTGTAATGGTAGGAAGAATTTAGAGGCAGCTACCTCTTGCTAGCTGTGTAACTGACATTAGTAAAGAAACTCTTTACTGGGGGGCATAGCACTCTATTTAGCCCAGATAAAAAAGAAAGAAAAAAGAATGGGCGATGGGAGAGGGAATAGAACCCGAGAAAAAAAGGCTTGGATGTTGTGCTCGGAGTAGCGCTTCACATTCTTATGTGTTTCATCTAAGTACAAGGTTATTCAGCTAAGTGGATTGATTGAATTTGTGTGTGTGTGTGTGTGTGTGTGTGTGGGTGTGTGTGTTGGTGTGTGTTGTGTGTGTGTGTGTGTGTGTGTGTTGGTGTGTGTGTGTGTGGTGTGTGTGTGTGTGTGTGCGGTGCTTAGTGTGTGATATGGTGGGTGTAAGGGGATTGTGAGACTCCATTGGTCTGGAAGTGGTGGTTTGTGTGTTGGTGAACCCCGTGAACCCTGTGGGCGAGACCCACGCGTGAATGCACTGGAAAATTAACACCGCGTCCTGTCTTCAACTTCAATACACATTGACGACACACACATCTTGCCAAAAACACACAATACAAAAATCATTTCCAGCATTGACTTTTACTTACACCACTATATGTATCGGACTACAGTATGTTGGGATCCTGCAGTTAAAAACTAGCTATACAAATTCTAATCATAAAGGGAATTCTATTGAGCCGTGATTGGGTTAAAAGGTGATCCTTACACACCACAACCAAACACACCACAATCACACAACAGACCAAATAACACACCACACCACATCCCACAACACACAAATACATACACACCACTCACCACACCACTACCAATCACACCACATACCACACCACAGTCACCACAACACCACCGACAACAAAACATTGAACTTTTTTCATTGTAGCAGAACGCTCTTATCGGGAGCAGACTTACAGTAACCGTATTTTCACAGTCTGTACGTACATTGTCCTCAATTAAGTATTATCGCAGCTCAGAGCTAGTTTATTTTTCTGGTTGAGAAGGGTGTACGAAGGGGGGGGGGGGTAGCTGTGGTATTATTTTAGAACTCTTGAAAGAGGTAGGGTTTTCAGATGTATTTGGGAAGATGGGGCAGGGGCTATGCTGTCTAGCTTCAGGGGAGATGTTCCCATTGGGATACCGGACAGAGAGAGCTGACGTGGGCTGAGCGGAGGCTGCAGCCTGCCGAAGGGGGAGGGCCAAGAGACCCAGAGGGGCAGAACAGATCCTCGGTGGGTTGATGGTTGGCCTGAAACAACACAACACCACACCACTAGCCAAACACAACACACACAATCACACCCACTAGCCAACACCCACACCACACCACATAGCAACCAACACAACACACAACCACAAAGCCAAACACAACCACCACACCACATTAGCCAAACACAACAACCACCCACATAGCCAAACACAACAGCAACACCAGACCCCACACCAATTAGCCAAACACAACACAAACACACCGACACCACATTAGCCAAACACAACACAAACAACCACACCACTAGCCAAACACAACACAAACACACCACACCACAACACATAGCCAAAAGCACAACACACACACCACACCACATAGCCAAAACACATACACAACACCCAACCACATAGCCAAACACAAACACAACAGACCAACCACATAGCAAAACACAACACAGCCACACCACGTAGCCAAACACACAACAACACACCACTAGCAAAAGCACAAACACAACACACCAGCTCCACCATAGCCAACAGCAACACAACACACCCACCACATGCCAAACCAAACCACACACCCACCACATAGCCAAAAACACAACAACACAACACACCACATAAGCCAAAACACAAACAACACATCACACCCTAGCCAAACACACAACACAACACCCACCCACTAGCCAAACACAAACACAACCACCACACACATCAGACCAAAACACACACAACACAACACACCACATAGCCAAAACACAACACAACACACCACACCACACCACATAGCCAAAACCCAACACAACACACCACACAACATAGCCAAAACACAACACAACACAACACACCACAACCCAGTGCATACATACAGCCCATTGACACCACTGACCTTGTTGTCTTCCCTTCACTCTGCTTCTCAGCATCTCTTCCTGCCTGGGGTAGTCATTTTGTGCCTCATTCCATGCCAATGGGCCGTTGTGATCTGTGCTGTGGAGTTGCGAGCAGGCAGCGGCTGCTGGGAGAGAAATGGTGTGTGTAAAGAACCAGCCTTTGACTCTGCTGGTGTGTTTGAGCTGACCGGGAGGGAAAGAGAGGAAGAAGGCCTGCAATCGCCACCACTAAACAGAGATCCCTGTTTAGTTTTCTAAAACCAATTAAGCCTGGGGCGAGCACACATTATTCCCAAACTGTGTGTGTGTGCGCATGTGTGCCTGCGTGCGTTCGTCTGTGTGTTTGTGTTTAAGCATGTACAGTATGTCAGCTTCACTGCTTGGACCAGCCAGGTTACACTTGATACAAGTCAGTATTCAACGTCCATCCACGTCTAAGGACGTCGGGAGATGAGGTGGAAATCGGCCACTAGGGGCAACAGTGAGCGCTGTTACCTTCAAGTAGGTTTAGATTTTTATGGAGTGTTGTGGACATGGATGGCGGATGAGCGAAAGCATCTGATTCCACAGGTTGCAAGTCTGAATCCAGCGATAGAAAGTTTTTTTTTAGATTTTTGTTTTAAGCCTATGCCAAACCTTAACCCAGACTTAAAAATTGTGAGTTAATGCCTAAACTAACSTTAAACACTTTGAAATGTGACATTTGCAACAACTTTGAAATGTGACGTTTGAGAAACATGGTTGAACTTTTTATTCTGATGTGAGACTGTAAGACATAGTTGGCTTGGTCCCCTAAATTTTTTTAAAAAAAGGGCAGACGGGTATGGATTTCAGTGTGTTGGACAACAGAAAGGATTGCATAATTT
>NC_036862.1:29598773-29633530 GCF_002910315.2 Salvelinus sp. IW2-2015
GCGTCTCTGGATGGCTGGCCTTTGATATTTGCGAGCTCCATTTGGCACAAACAAGCCGCGGGCCTCTCTACCTGCTAACTGCTGAGTAGTGGCCGAGGCCCTCCATTTATCTTCCCCGACGACGTGATGCTTACTCATTTACAAGGGCCCTCGCCAGGTAACCCTCGACCACACACAACGCACAGACACAGATTAGGTTCATAAACGGCACTTTACACAAGCACACTTACACAAATTAGGTTACATAAACACACACACACACAAGCGACGACTTTACAAACACACATTAGGTCACAAACGCACACACAGAATCAAAACGTTACACCACATTAGTTAGGTTCACAATCGACAGTAGCACACTTACACCACACACTATAGGCCACTTACAAACACACTACATAGAGCATACTACACACACACACATTATTCATACAACCACACCTTAGTCTAACAACACACAGAATCAGTGCGCACACATATGGTCATGCATGTTAATTAAACACGCTTCACATCAAACACATAACCAACTTGATGATATGTTCATGAACTGGCATCAATCAAACCAACACACATGTACACACCAAACACATGCTGACTTATATACTAAATTGAACTGTATAACAGGTGGCGAAAGTAGGTACTCAACGAATGCAATGTTAATTTCAAACCTTATCTGCTAAACGGAATTATGCTGTATGTCACCATCACAACACATACAACAGTAGATACTTGTCACTCTGAAAACAGTCTAGCTATTATCATGCAATCACTGAGATACATGCGTATCTGGCAATGAATGGTGTGGTGTGTGTAGTGTGTGTTGTGTGTTGTGCTGTGTGTTGTGTGTGTGTGTGTGTTGGTGTTGTGTGTGTGTGTGTGTGTTGATTGTGTGTGTGGTGTGTGTAGTGTGTGTGTGTGTGTGTCTGTGTGATGTGTGTGTGTGTGTGTGTGTGAGTGTGTGTGTAAACCCCTTCAGTTCCTTCCCCTGGGGATACAGTGCCTTCGGAAAGGATTCAGACCCCTTGACATTTTCCACATTGTGTTACGTTACAGCCTTATTCTAAAATAGATTCATATTTTTTTTTAAATCTCAGCAATCTACACACAGAAATGTTTGCAAATGTATTAAAAATAAAAAACAGAAACACCTTATTTACATAAGTATTCAGACCCTTTGCTATCAGACTCAAAATTTAGCTCAAGTGCATCCAGTTTCAATAAATTGAACATGATTTGGAAAGGCACACAGCTGTCTATATAAGGTCCCACAGTTGACAATGCATGTCAGAGCAAAAACCAAGCCATGAGGTCGAAGGAATTGTCCTTAGAGCTCCGAGACAGGATTGTGTCGAGACACAGATCTGAGGAAGGGTACCAAAACATTTCTGCAGCATTGAAGGTCCCCAAGAACACAGTGGCCTCCATCATTCTTAAATGGAAGAAGTTTGGAACCACCAAGACTCATCCTAGAGCTGGACGCCCGGCCAAACTGAGCAATCGGGGGAGAAGGACCTTGGTCAGGGAGGTGACCAAGAACCTGATGGTCACTCTGACAGGGCTCCAGGGTTCCTCTGTGGAGATGGGAGAACCTTCCAGAAGGACAACCATCTCTGCAGCACTCCACCAATCAGGCCTTTATAGTATATTGGCCAAACGGAAGCCACTCCTCAGTAAAAGGCATATGATAGCCCGCTTTGAGTTTACCAAAAGGCACCTAAAGGATTCTCAGACCATGAGAAACAAGATTCTCTGTTCGGATGAAACCAAGTTTGAACTCTTTGGCCTGAATGCCAAGCATCACGTCTGGAGGAAACCWGGCACCATCCCTACGGTGACGCATGGTGGTGGCAGCTGTGGGGATGTTTTTCAGCGACAGGGACTGGGAGACTAGTCAGGATCGAGGGCAAGATGAACAGAGAAAAGTACAGAGAGATCTTTGATTTTTTTTAAACTGCTCCAGAGCACTCAGGACCTCAGGCTGGGGCGAAGGTTCACCTTCCAACAGGAAAACGACCCTAAGCACACAGCCAAGACAACGCAGGAGTGGCTTTGGGACAAGTCTCTGAATGTCTTTGAGTGGCCCAGCCTGGACTTGAACCTGATCGACTATCTCTGGATAGACCTGAAAATAGCTGTGCAGCGATGCTCCCCATCCAACCTAACAGAGCTTGAGAGGATCTGCAGCAAAGAATGGGACAAACTCCCCAAATACAGGTGTGCCAAGCTTGTAGCGTCATACCCAAGAAGACTCAAGGCTGTAATCGGGGTCTGAGGGGTCTGAATGCTTTCCGAATGCAKCGTATGTGTCAATCTGAGCACCCACAGATCAATCATGTCTGATTAATCTTTTTATTCTGCGTCAATTTATTTAATTCACAGCTGAAAATCTGTTGGTTGGCAGCGTGCTGAAGATGGGGTTCTGTGTTTTAGGCTGGGCTTCAGTGGCTCGGCATTGCTGTTTAAACTGGCAATGGTACTGTTGGTACAGAGGCAGGGTCGTAGAGCTGGGCTGGGTGCTGGTGCTGAGGCTGGGACCAGATGAGGCAATGGATAGGGCTTGATGCTGTAGGACTGCCAGCTGGTGGGCTGGTCTATCTGTGTTGAGATTGACAGATTGGATTTGACATGGATCAATCTTCCAGCTGATGAGCAAGGGGGTCTGGGAAGAAGAGAGCCAATGCTGCATTATGCGTTTGGGACTAATACACACATGTACACGTACACGCACACACACTCCCAGAACTCGCCACCTCTCTCTCTCCAGTCCTCTACACCCTGTGGGACTTGGTAAAGGACCTGAGATCAACAAGGAGATTTCCTGCCTAATTTTCCACCCAAAACGAGAAGCTCCATCTTCTCCTGCCTCACGATTCATAATTATGTGGAGTGATCCTGCGTCCCGAGGTCGTTTAAGTAATTACTGAGCCGATTAAACGCTTAAAGGGCATTCAGGATCAGAGACTCTGCCTGCCTCACCCAGGGGAGAGGTTGGTTGGCCAAAACAAGTATGGAACAAAGGCACATGAAGAGGGGGCTGTGGTGGCCGGGTATATCTCAATAGTCTAAAGAGGTTTCACTATCCTCATCCTCCTCTCTGGTATTTAAAATAAGTGGATAGGGGACAGCAAGTTCCCGGTAGGCGCACTCCATGTTACTTTCACTTAGCCAGTGCTTTTAACTTTCCTATAATACGCAATTACTTAGTTGGGGTTCTGAGAGGTAGAGGTGAATCATGAGGAATCAAGAGATCAGCATGGTTGTGTTAATAGTTATTGACATGTTGGACAATGCCCTTAAAGGCTGGGAGACCATACACTGGCTAACGTTGGGTAACAATTAAACTACTTTTTGTCTTGCAGCGGTTTTGTGAATTGTGTCTGTGATACTGTTTTCACATAAGATTAACGTTATGCTACCTGTAAAAACAGTTGGCCAATGTTTATAGGATCTCCTATCAAACATCACCCTTTCTAACTTTTTCTTGTCAGCATTCACAATTGCTTTAGGGTCAGTGCTATCAGGAATCCTTGGGATGTCCCTACCCTAAACCCTAACCTTAACCCTTACCTTAACAATTTCAAATGTCAACTTCAATGGGGTAGGGACTTACCAAGGATCCCAGATAGCACAGATAATTGCTTTAGCCAGCAAGAAGCAAGAGACATTCAACTTTGACCCTGTTGTTGCATCGCTTGTCATGGTAACCTGACATGACAGCAGCAAGTTATTCTGAATATACCCTGATAGAATTCTCTTTTATTTCTTCACATTCATAACAGTAAGTTAACAGCACGCCATATTGTAAATCATTTGTAAATAATTACTTTGTAATGTGTTAATTTTCCTGTTGAATAAAAATTACTCAACCTGGACTCAGGTGTAGAATTAACATATTAAATGTAAATCCGTGACACTACAATTAGTATGATATGTTATGTTTCGTATGGTATGTATTACTTTGTGGAGGTCCAGCATCCATTGCGTATGATATTTTACAAATTCCAATTCGTAGAATGTGTTACAAATTCTAATTTGTTGTGGATAAACTTAGCTAGGTGGCTAACATTAGCTAGGCTCAGGGTTAGGTTTGGGGTTTAAGGTTAGGCTTAAGGTTAAGATTAGGGTTAGGAGTTAGGTTAAAGGGTTAATGTGAGGGTTAGGGTTAGGGGAAGCTAACATGCAAAGTAGTTGCAAAGTGGCTAATTAGATTAGGTTGTCCGTGATGAGATTCGTACACTCAACCTTTAGGGTTAGGGTAGACATTAGCATTATAATCCTTAACCATCCACCAGGTGGCAATACATTTGTCAAACCAAAAGCTTACCTTGACTTGGAAGAGTTCCAGTGCGGGATAGTCATAGCCAGCTAGCAAACATAGCATCCCATTGTTTGAGCCGGATGTTTGAGCAGGCTGTATTTGCTAGCTAAGTAAGTGAAAGTGAAACAAAATCATAAAATATCTCTCTCTTTCTCGCTCCACCTTCATTTTTGAAGAAATGTATTTGTTCAAAACTATCCAACTATTGTCTTTCTCTCTCTTTGAGTCAACTTCTCACCACATTTAATGCACTGCAGTGCTAGCTAGCTTTAGCGTATGCTTTCAGTACTAGATTAATCCACCTTTTGACTGGGTGGACAATATGTCAGTTCATTCTCTGATAGGTTGGAGGACGTCCTCCGGGATTTGTCATAACTACTGTTTAAGTCTATGGAAGGGGGTGAGATGCATGAGCCTCCCAAGTTTTGTATTGAAGTCAATGTACCCAGAGGAGGACGGAAGCAAGCTGTCCTCCGACTACACCATGGTGCTACCCTACAGAGTGCTGTTGAGGCTACTGTAGAACTTAATTGCAAAACAATGAGTTTTAATAAATTATTTGGTGACGTGAATATATTTAGTGTAGTCTTATCTAAAAAGGATAGCTTTTTAAATGTTTCACTAATCTTATTTTTATTACATTTATTAAGGAGGATGGTCAACCCCTTCGTTCTCTGAGGAGCCTCCACTGATTTATATGGAGTGGTTGGCGGGACTTTTAAACATGTTACTGCAATCATGACTATTCAATCTGTATCGCTGAAGTGTTACATATTGCACGTAGAAATTTGAACACAATTTAGATTGAGCCGACACATGCAGCGTTTAACATGAAGGCAGTCTCCGCTAACGCAAAAACATTGCCTTTACATTTCAATCACGCTGTAACTGAATTTCCACTATACGGATTAAATAGAGTCCCTAGGTTGGTTGGCGGAAATAAAAGTACAGGCTTTGTTGAACCTTTCAGCTATAAAGAAAAGTCTGCAAAAAGTTGGTGGCATGCTAAAGTTGGCGGCAAAAAGTATCGGTTTGAAATGTGTATGATTGTCTACAGGAGTGTGTGTATTTGTGAGTGCCTTCAGGAGTGTGTGTGTGTGTGTATTTGTGTGTCTACATGAGTGTGTGTAGGTGTGCTCCGCTGCTTGTCTGTCCATCCAGAACGTCAGGCACAAACCTCCAATCAGTCCATCAAAGACAATTATCGATCTACCTCAGCCTCCTTCTGACACACACATTCTCTTTTTCTGTTCTGTCTTTCTGTATTTTGTGGGCTCTCCAGTGAGAGTAGGCAGTCTTTACCGCAGTGAGGATTTAAATTGAGCAGAAAATAGACATTGACCTATTTGTTAATATCGTCTTAATCGCTGGCCGCCCCATCCACTATGCAGGCTCTCAGCAGAGCACTTAAAGGCTCACCTTGTGCATGCATGCGTGTGTGTCAGAGTGCTACCAGAGTAATGCCAGAGTAAGATGCATGATGTCACTGCACAAGAGAAAATGTGCTCCACACTCAAAGAAACAATGAAGAGGTGTATTTTCTCTTTGTTGCAATTTATTCCTAATAACTTACGTGTCTAATGATTTCTTGTGAAGTTAATATGGTTGAACAGGATGGCAAATAGAGTTTGAAGGGGTGCCTCTCCCTTGTAGGCTTCTAGGCTTTTTATTGGTTATGGCTACTGGCCTATTTACCTTCAGAGATTCTCCCCATGGAGAATGTCTGCATCGGAGATGTCGCTGTCCATCGCCAAGTGGGACTGAACTCCAGAATTCTGTTCTTGTCGCTGTCCGCTTAAGTGGTGCTGATTCGCTACTGATACCCTGCTGTTAGCCACTCTTCAAGCAAGCCACCAGTCTGTGATCTAGACTGCCTGTAGAAAGCCCCCCCCCCCACACACACACACACACTCAAAGACCCCTATTCCCTCCACCCCATCCCAGTAGAGCTCTTGCAGAAAGTGAAGCCTTTTAATTATCTCCTGATTACCTGTTAGATCACCTTAGCTAATGGAGAGCACTCCCCGGGGGACACATCCAATCAAACTCTCATCACACACAATGGGCATCTCTTCACAGCAGAGAGAGAGAGAGAGAGAGAGAGGGGACCGGGTATTTTAGGCAGCCGCAGATATTAGTGCTGGAAATAGCCATCTATTTATTCATTCATACTCTAAATTACCAACAACTCACACACACTCCCACCTCTCACTCCAACAGAATTGCAACTACCTTAATCTAGGTGCACATGTCTGCAACCATGCACACACACAAATGCACACACGCAGTCCATAACTTTATGATTGATCAAGATGGCGATGGCTTGCCTGGCACAAATCATGTCAAAAGGAGGATGCAATAGTGTAGGAGTACAGAAGAATGTCACTGGGTTCACTTCTACAGTAATCCTAGAGTACATTCAGAAATATTCCCAGTTTAACTGCAACAGTACATCTGTGTAAATACTATGTCCCCCCTCCCTCATAGTATGGTAACAGAGTTGAGCACCCCCTGCTGTTCACACACCAGTAGTTAAGCCCCTCCCTCAGCACCATCTCTACTGACTGCCACCCCGTAGAGCAGCCCCTCCTTGCCACCCTCTTCTTGTCATCATCTCCCTGCCACCCTCTCGTTGTCACCCTCTCCTCTCCACCTCCCAGAGCACCTACCACTATATGATCTCTATGTGTATGATCCTAGTTCCCACGTCCTCATACTGAACCTCCTCCTTTGTATCCTGCCTAGTGCAAGCCCTAGTCCCAACCCCAGCCCTAGTCCCAGCCCTAGCCCCAGCCCTAGTCGTAACAGAGGTACACATAAACCACCATGCTGAGAGGCAGTGGTGTAAAGTACTACTTAAGTAGTTTTTTMGGGTATCTGTACTTTACTATTTATATTTTTGACAACGTTTACTTTTACTTCACTACATTCCAAAATAAAATAATGTACTTTTTACTCCATACATTTTCCCAGACACCCAAAATTACTCATTACATTTTGAATGCTTAGCAGAACATGAAAATGGTCTAATTCACAAACTTATCAAGAGAACATCCCTGGTGAACCGTACTCACTAAACACATGCTTAATTTGTAATGATGTGCCCCTGGCTATCTGTAAAAAAACAAATTGTGCCGTCTGGGTTGCTTAATATAAGGAATTTGAAATGATTTATGCTTTTGCT
Organism: Salvelinus sp. IW2-2015; assembly: GCF_002910315.2. Lineage (NCBI taxonomy): Eukaryota > Metazoa > Chordata > Actinopteri > Salmoniformes > Salmonidae > Salvelinus > Salvelinus sp. IW2-2015. The sequence goes on from NC_036862.1 coordinate 29,606,276, forward strand.
TTTGATACTTAAGTATATTTTAGCAAATACATTTACTTTTCATACTTAAGCATATTTAAAACCAAATACTTTAAAACTTTTACTCAAGTAGTATTTTACTGGGTGACTTTCACTTTTACTTGAGTCATTTTCTATTAAGGTATCTTTACTTTTACTCAAGTATGACAATTGGGTACTTTTCCCACCACTGCTGAGATGAGAGAGGTGTTGCTATGACTCCAGACTGCAGCTTCAAATGGCAGACACACGGGAAAAGAAGATAGAGAGGTAGCAAGGAGGGAAGGAAGGGATAGAGAGAGAGAGAGAGAGAGAGAGAGAGGAGAGAGAGAGAGAGGAGAGGGAGAGAGAGAGAGAGAGAGAGAGAGAGAGAGAGAGATAGAGAGAGAGAGAGAGAGAGAGAGGAGAGAGAGAGAGAGAGAGAGAGAGAGAGAGAGCAGAGTCCATGGAGTGGTGCCAAGTTCCCAAGGTAGTATACAAGTATCTTTAGAAGCCTGCGTCTTGTTAGCTAATACATTACACCAATCAAGGCAAGCTATCTTAAGCTACAATTAATCTGAGCCCTGGCACACGCTGATAGGACAGCAACATGCTGTTTTCTTAATTAAAAGCAAACGGATTAAAAATGATTAATAACGGTATTAAATATTCTCATGGACTACAAGCACGGGGAATCTGGCTTTCTTATGCGGGCTTAAAACGAAGAAGTCATTACGGCTTGGCCAATCTCTCTGAGCCAGAGCTTACTTTGTTTGGGATCACAAGTCTTACTTCATGAATATGCATTTTGCCCTATGAAGTTGAGACCAAAAGGCATCGGGTGTGGCGTTTGTTCGTTTGGTCGCTTGTTGACTTTTTTGATTTCGACATTTCACAGCCCTTTGTAGTGGAGGCCTGAGACTTAACCTGTTCCTCACTACGTGCTGGGTGATGAATTGGAAGCAGTATGTGTTTATGTGTATGTCTTTCTGTGTGTACACGTGTGTGTGTGTGTGTGTGTGTGTTGTTGTGTGTGTGTTGTGTGTGTGTGTGTGTGTGTGCGTTGCATGCAAGTTTGTAACATTGACCAGTGATGTTACACTATCAAAATGACAGTAGTTTCAACATTTAAGTTCTAGCCATTGATCCAATATTAGAGAAAGTCTTGCATCAAGAATTACCGTACTGCTTCTATATTCACCCAGTTCTATAATCAGGGCCTTACAGTTCTATTTAATTTAAGCCCTTATATGGCTCAGGTCCAAAGCTTCCTGTGCCAAGTGTTATTTCTAATTGACCATATGTAGTCTTTTTCTGCTAATTTAATAACTTCTATTTAAAATGCCAATTATGAACAAGATTACTGTATCTTAACTGTAAGATTAGATACATTTGGCAAAATCACAAGTAAATCACATTGGTTTAACAGAAACCGCTGCCCTCATTATGAGGAAAAAAGGTTATTCTGAACTTGTGGCTCACATTGTTAGTTACATACAATGTCTTAGCTAGCATATACCCAATGTGCTGTTCAGACACAACAGCACTGTATGCAGAATATCTCGTAAATATGCATGCATGTGCTCAAACACGCACACGCACATGCACACGCATTACTGCACTGGCACGCACACGAGCACACACACACACACACAACACACACCAACCACACACACACACACACACACACACACACACACACACACACACACACACACACACACACACACACCACACACACACACACACACACACACACACACACACACGCAACATCCATTTGTCTTGACTGTGTGATTGTGGGGAAGGAGAGTGCAGAATTGGAAAAAGTGGTTGATATTGTCATTCTCAGTGAGGGAGGGACAGGAACTTATTATCCTGAAGCCAAATGTTAAAACAGGTACCAGACAGTCAGGAAACACTTCTGTTTTCAAATATATTTAATTTCCCTCTGCTACCAGGCTCTCCCCTCTCTATTCTAACTTTTTCTCTTCGGCCCTCTATCTCCCAAGACTCCCAGACCACATGGCCAGATTCCTATCAGCCTGCATTCGTTTGTCTCTGGAAAGAAGCGGACCCGGAAGTAATAAACAAGTTTAAATCATGAATAAATGTAACGTACATGTAAGAGATTGGCGCTATTTGTTCAGCTGTGTTTGTTTAGTTATTTGGTTTCTTCCTATGGTGGGACTCCTCTCAATCATGGGCCAGCATTATGTGATGGACACACATGACTAAACAAGAGTTAGTTAATACTCTTGAAATAGCAAAGATTATTTGTAAAGTATGCCCTATGTCATCACCTATGACATAGGGCTACTTTACAAATATCTTTGCTATTTGAAAATAAAAATGGATGTCTTTTTTACAAAATCTGTTTTCATTTATTAACTCAGATGACCTTCATGACAAAACGTCATAAATGTAAGAGAGGAGAGAGCGACTTACTTGAGTTGGTGTTTGTGGTGGGTGCTGTGTGTGTGAGAGGCAGTCGAGGTGAGCAGTGATACCAATCTGTCTGTGAAGTAGTGAGGGGCAGACTGATTGAGGGCAGTGCCAAACGTGTGGGAGATTAAAACACCAGAGAAGGAGCACTTCTATGATATGAAACGCGGGAAAGTTAATAGCTGTGGTGTGTGTGTGGAGTTGGTGTGTGTGTGTGTGGTGTGTGTGTGTGTGCCCTGGTGTGTGTGTGTGTGTGTGTGTGTGTGTGTGTGTGTGTGGTGATGTTGCTGTGTGGTGCGTCTGTGTGTGCGATGCGTGCGTGCGTGCTGTGTGTGCGCTGCTGTGTGTGTGTGTCTGTGTGTGGTGAGGCCTGTGTGTGTGTGTGTTGCAACAGCAAGGGAGGAGAGACGGAAAGAGAGATGAGAAAAGAGACAGAAAGTGGGTGAAACAGGGATGGAGAAATAGAGATGGAAAGAGGGATGGAAAGAGAGGTGGACAGGCTGGACCAGTGAGAATAGGCTAGAGGAGATTTCAAAGAGCTCAAGAGGCCCCATTCAAACCGGAGCCTTTCATATTGACCCTGAGGTAACATGTGGACAGGCATATACACACTGCTACCAAGATGAAAGCATAAACAACACACCAACACCTCAGGCAATCACAATGAGCTCTCTAAAACTGTCCCAGAATTCATAGCCACACACAAACCCCTTGCCAACAGCGTATACGCTTGAACCAGTCCACACACGCACAGAAATACTACCTTTAATCTCATTCTTTCATAATGGTATTAGAGCTGGCAACAGGGACACGATCACGCTAAACATTGATTACAAGTTATGATTAAATTCAAAAATGTAAACATGGTTCTGTGGTTTTGTGTTGTTAATCCTTCATGACGTGTTATGATGTTTACATACTTAGCAGAAAGACGGATGGGCAGATAGACAGCCAAAGACCAARAGACAGGCAGGCAGACAGGCAGACAGAGACCGACAGACAGACAGGTTGGCAACATTGGACTGATTGTAATGTAAGTGACATGATGGGTTCCTTTTAATTGGCAAGTGAGGGCTTGTATACTGTGAAATCACACTGCTAGTTAATTTATTTATTTTTGAAAAAAAATGTTGAATACTAAAACAAAAAATCTACCTGCAGTGAAGCCGCTCAAGATTTACATTACATTCAGTCATCAAGCAGACACTCCCATCCAGAGCGACCCACAGGAGCAACCACGGTCAAGTGCCCTGCCCAAGGGCACGTCGACAGATCTCCCACCAAGTCAAATCGGGGACCCGAACCAGCAGCCTATATGCCACTAGCCCAAGCTCCCAACCGCTAGGCCACCAATCATCCAAGATCCCCCCACAGTTTCCCGAGGGCTGCCCCTCAACCATGCGAGAGCTGCCTCTCCCTCACAATACCCACTCCCCCCCAAAAAAATCCACCAAAAAAATCTGTCCACCTCCATACCTCACCCCCAAACCACCCTCCCTCCCGTCTCTCCCCCCCAAGCCACCGCCCCTCCCCCCCAATGAGCAAACAACCAACAAAATGAAACTAAAATAGAAAAATAGAAAAACAACAATGCAAAAAACAGAAGACATCAAGGACAACAAAAAATCMAAACAGCAAGGCCAACTGTATGCATTTAGTGCATGTGTGGCACTATTTACATGTGTATGTGTGTGTGCACATGTGTGCGTTTGAATGCGAGTGTGTGTGTATGCATGCGTACTCGCATATAAGCGCCTGTGTGGCATCAGCCTCAGGCAAACAGGCATTGGATGTAACAGCGTTTCCCCTCAGTGTCATTCAAACATACAGTTGAAGTTTACATACACCTTAGCCAAATATATTTAAACTCAGTTTAAATATATTTGACATTTATCCTAGTGAAAATTCCCTTGCTTAGGTCAGGTAGGATTACCACTTTATTTTAAGAATGTGAAATGTCAGAATAATAGTAGAAAGAATTATTTATTTCAGCTTTTATTTTTTTCATCACATTCCCAGTGGGTCAGAAGTTCACATACACTCAATTAGTATTTGGTAGCATTGCCTTTATATTGTTTAACTTGGGTCATGCGTTTCGGGTAGCCTTCCACTAGCTTCCACAATAAGTTGGGGGAATTTTGACCCATTCCTCCTGTCTGAGCCGYTGTAACTGAGTCAGGTTTGTAGGCCTCCTTGCTCGCACACGCTTTTTCAGTTCTGCCCACACATTTTCTATGGGATTGAGGTCAGGGCTTTGTGATGGCCACTCCAATACCTTGACTTTGTTGTCCTTAAGCCATTTTGCCACAACTTTGGAAGTATGCTTGGGGTCATTGTCTATTTGGAAGACCCATTTCCGAACAAGCTTTCACGTCCTGACTGATGTCTTGAGATGTTGCTTCAACATATCCACATAATTTTCCTACCTCATGATAACATCTATATTGTGAAGTGCACCAGTCCCTCCTGCAGCAAAGCACCCCCACAACATGATGCTGCCACCCCCGTGCTTCACGGTTGGGATAGTGTTCTTCGACTTACAAGCCTCCACCTTTATCCTCCAAACATAACGATGGTCATTATGGCCAAACAGTTCTATTTTTGTTTGTTCAGACCAGAGGACATTTCTCCAAAAAGTATGATCTTTGTCCCCATGTGCAGTTGCAAACCGTAGTTTGGCTTTTTTATGTCGGTTTTGGAGCAGTGGCTTCTTCCTTGCTGAGTGGCCTTTCAGGTTATGTCYATATAGGACTCGTTTTACTGTGGACATAGATACTTTTGTACCTGTTTCCTCCAGCATCTCCACAAGGTCCTTTGCTGCTGTTCTGGGAATGAATTTCACTTCTCGCACCAAAGTACGTTCATCTCTAGGAGACAGAACGTGTCTCCTTCCTGAGCGGTATGTGGTCCCATGGTGTTTATACTTGCAGTCCTATTGTTTGTAACATGATGAACGTGGTACCTTCAGGCGTTGGAAATTGCTCCAAGGATGAACCAGACTTATGAAGGTCTACAATTTTTTTTCTGAGGTCTTGGCTGATTCTTTTTTGATTTTCCCATGGTGTCAAGCAAAGAAGCACTGAGTTTGAAGGTCAGCCTTGAAATACATCCACAGGTACACCTCCAATTGACTGAAATTATGTCAATTAGCTTATCAGAAGCTTTTAAAGCCATGACATAATTTTCTGGAATTTTCCAAGCTGTTTAAAGGCACAGTCAACTTAGTGTATGTAAACTTCTGACCCACTGGAATTGTGATACAGTGAATTATAAGTGAAATAATCTGTTCTGTAAACAATTGTTGGAAAAATTACTTGTGTCATGCACAAAGTAGATGTCCTAACCGACTTGCCAAAACTATAGTTTGTTAACAAAAAAATTGTGGAGTGGTTGAAAAACCACTCCAACCGAAGTGTATGTCAATCTACGTCTTCAACTGTACATCTTTTTGCTTTATTTTTACTTTATTTTTTACTTTTATCTTTGACCGTCATTCTACCCTCCATCCAGCAACTCAACTCCCACTTCCACATCCCAACCCTCAGTTTCCCTCAGCCCATCCTTGTCACAGCTGCTCCTGCTACGCCCTCTGGTGTTCATCTGGTGTCTTCTTGACCTGCAGTTACTCCCCCTGTAACTCTCTCTCTCTCCTTCTCCTTCTCCCTCTCCCTCTCTGTGTGATTGTGTGGTTGGAGACAGGTGTGCTGGAGTCAGAGCAGATCCCTACCAGCTGCAACTCGTTCCATAATCAAGTCCTCTACAAATACTCAGTCCTGCCACTTTCACTCTGCCAGATCATAATCTCTCCAACCTCAGTCTCCACATCTGGTTTTTCTGCAACTCATCCGAGCTTCCCCGGATCTGCACTCCATATCTCCCTGTGGAACAAATATTTTGGTTCATTCCCTGTTCCCTCATCTGAGTCTACTCTTGGGTTCCCCTGTGTTGCTCCGCTTAACAATACGATCTGGCCAAGAGATTAACCCAGCAGACTCCACTACTCTTCACCAAACTCTTGTAGGTCAAGGCGCCCTTCTTGAGTAACATGACCAAGCCCTGCTGGAGAATATCAAGGAGTTTTCACGGAGCCTGTCTGACCTACAGATCTGAACTTCCGCCCAGAGTTCACAACCTGTCTCAAGTCCCTCTTCTCCGCCCCGGGAGCATTTTGTTCTGACTGCTGAGCGCTATGATGGTAATCTTGGCGCTTGCAGAGCCTTTCTTGTGCAATGTTCACTAGTATTTGAGCAACAGCACTACTCTTATGCTAGTGAACGAGCCAAGATTTATTTTTTGATTGTCTGCCTTTGTGGAGCAGCGCTTTCCTGGGCCATTGTGGTGTGGGAGAGAGAGTCGCCTATCTGGTTCTCCTACAGTAGATTCACAGATGAGATGAGGAAGGTCTTAGACCCCCCGGTCCGTGGAAAGGATACCGCTTAACGACTTCTGTCCCTTCGTCAAGGCTCCCAGAGTGTGGCTGAAATGGCATGTGAGTTCCGCAACCTCGCCGCAGATAGTGGCTGGAATGACGAGGCCCTTCAGGGAGCATTCCGGAACGCACTCACTGAGACCCTCAAAGACGAGTTGATGTCCAGAGAGGAGCCTGAGGGACTTGACAAACTAATTTCTCTCACTATCCGCATTGACAACCGTCTCCGTGAGCGTCGGAGGGAGAGGGGAGGTAGGGTTGCATGTCCCATAACATCTGCTTCAGTGCCTTGCTCTCCTTCTCCGACTGCATCACATCTCCAGGCATGTTCTAATCCTGAACCCATGCAGCTCGGCCGGACCCGTCTATCTCNGAGGAAGGTCTTAGACCCCCCGGTCCGTGGAAAGGATACCGCTTAACGACTTCTGTCCCTTCGTCAAGGCTCCCAGAGTGTGGCTGAAATGGCATGTGAGTTCCGCAACCTCGCCGCAGATAGTGGCTGGAATGACGAGGCCCTTCAGGGAGCATTCCGGAACGCACTCACTGAGACCCTCAAAGACGAGTTGATGTCCAGAGAGGAGCCTGAGGGACTTGACAAACTAATTTCTCTCACTATCCGCATTGACAACCGTCTCCGTGAGCGTCGGAGGGAGAGGGGAGGTAGGGTTGCATGTCCCATAACATCTGCTTCAGTGCCTTGCTCTCCTTCTCCGACTGCATCACATCTCCAGGCATGTTCTAATCCTGAACCCATGCAGCTCGGCCGGACCCGTCTATCTCCAGAGGAGAGGCAGCGGCGTATCAGTACTAGGAGCTGTCTATATTGTGGCCAGGTTGATCACCTGGTCTTCACTTCTTCCCTGTGTCCAGCAAAAAAGGGGGCTCAGCAGTAGTGGGGGATATACTGTTGAGCCAAATTGCCTGCCCAACATCTTCCAGACCCCTGCTTGAGGCCAACCTTGTGTGACAGAGCCAGGCTTTTCCTCTGCCTGCTCTCATCGACTCAGGCACTGACGAGAGCTTTCTGGACCGAGGGGTGGTTAAATCCTCTCTCGCCCCGAGCAAGTGGCCATGGAAGAGTATTTGAGTATTTGGTCATTCCTTTTGGTCTCACTAACGCCTCTGCTGTTTTTCAGAGCCTGGTTAATGATGTCCTGAGGGATGTCATTGGGCGTTTTGTTTTTGTCTATGTGGATGACTTTCTTATTTTTTCAAAGGACCTTGAGGCTCACAAGCAACATGTTCTCCAAAGGCTGCTGGAGAATAAGCTATTTGTTAAGGCTGAGAAATGTGAGTTTCATGTTACTCTATGTCCTTCTTGGGTTACATTATTGCTCAAGGACAGCTACGAATGGACCCTGCCAGGGTTAGGGAAGTCACAGAGTGGCCTGTGCCCGCGAATCTGAAGCAGTTACAGCATTTCCTGGGGTTTGCCAATTTTTATAGACGATTCATCCGTGACTACAGTCATTTGGCAGCTCCTCTCATCTCCACCTCCACTCCATTCCACTGGTCCCCTGAGGCAGAAGCAGCATTCTGGGAACTCAAGCACCGCTTCACTTCTGCCCCAGTCCTTACCCAGCCAGACACAGAACTCCAGTTCGTCCTCGAGGTGGATGCTTCCGACACCGGGGTAGGTGCAGTCCTGTCTCAACATTCTCCCTCAGATCAGAAGCTCCATCCCGCAAGCTCTCACCTGCAGAGAGAAATTTTTACATAGGTAACCAGGAACGCTGGCTCTTGACGAGTGGGTCACTGGTTAGAGGGTTCGGTCCTTCCCTTCATTGTGTGGACGGATCACAAAAATCGTACCTACATCCAGACTGCCAAACGTTTTGAACTCTCGGCAGGCCAGGTAGGCATTGTTTTTTGGGAGATTCAACTTCACTCATTTATCACCCGGATCTAAGAATACCAAGCCTGATGCCCTCTCCCGTCAGTTCACTGCAGACAACACAAGTGCCGAGCTAGAAACCATTATGCCATCCTCCTGCATCATTGCTGCTGTCTCTTGGGAGATTCAGTCCCGTGTTCGTCAGGCTCAGCTGAACCAGCCTGATCCTAGAAACGGTCCTTGTAAGGCTCTGTTTGTGCATGATACAGTTTGTTCTCATGTTCTTCAATGGGCCCATTCTACTCACCTCACCTGTCACCCTGGCATGAACTGGACTGTCGCCTTCCTGCGTCAGCAATTTTGGTGGCCCACCATGGAGAAAGACGCTCGGGAATTAATCTCAGCCTGCTTGGTCTGTGCTCGGAACAAAACCTCCACCAAACCTGCATCTGGTCTGCTTCATCCTCTTCCCATACCCAGTAGCCCCTGGTCACACACAGCTTTGGACTTTGTCACTGGCCTTCCCCTTTCGAATGGTAACTCAGTCATCTTCATTAATCGCTATTTTCCAAAGCGGCTCACTTCATTCGCCTCTCCAAGCTTTCTTCCTCCCGGGAGACTGCGGACCTGCTGGTATCCCATGTTTTGCGGCTGCATGGCATCCCTAGTGACATTGTTTCTGACAGAGGACCCCAGTTTACATCCCAGGTATGGAGAGCCTTCTGCACAGCTCTGGGTATTAATGTTAGCCTTTCATCTGGATATCACCCCCAGACCAACGGCCAGACCGAGCGGGCCAACCAGGAGTTGGAAACTGCAATACGCTATGTGACTTCGGCTAACCCTTCCTCCTGGAGTGCCCAGCTACCCAGGGTGGAATATGCCCACAACACCCTCATCAACACCTCATTAGGTATGTCTCCCTTTGAGTGTGCTCTGGGTTACCAACCTCCCTTGTTCCCTGCCCAAGAGGTCGAAGTAGCGGTGCCCTCATTCCAGGACCACATGACCATTGTCGTCGCACCTGGAGGAGGGTCCGGGCTGCTCTTCTTCGTGCCTCCGCCAGGACCCAATCCCAAGCTAACCGTCGCCGTGCTTCAGCCCCAGTCTACACTCCAGGCCAAAAGGTATGGCTTTCATCTAAGAACTTGCTCCTGGAAGTGGTTTCCAAAAAACTAGCTCCCCGATTCATTGGCCCCTTTGAGATTGATTGTGTCATAAACCCCTCTGCTGTTTATCTGAAACTCTCAAAATTCACCCCACCTTCCATGTATCCTTAACTTCTTATGGCTGAAGGGTCAGTATTGAGTAATTAAACCAGTCTGCTCCATTCCCCTGTCCCCTCCTGCAGCTGCTCCATCCCCTCGGCTCACCGACGACCATCCTGCCTATACCGTCCAGCTGCTTTTTGATGTGCGCCGTCGGGGCCGCGGTTGGCAGTATCTGGTGGACTGGGAGGGATACGGGCCTGAAGAGCGCTGCTGGGTGCCCCGTCACACTCTGGATCCCTCCTTCTTACAGGATTTTCATACCTCACACCCAGACAAGTCAGGTCGTGCGCCAGATGGTGTCCGTAGTGGGGGGATTCGCGGGTACTGTCATATCTGCTCCTGCTACACCCTCTGGTGTTCATCCGGTGTCTTCTTGACCTGCAGTTACTCCCCCTGTACACTCTCTCCCTCTCTCTCCGTGATTGTGTGGTTGGAGACAGTTGTGCTGGAGTCAGAGCAGATCCCTACCAGCTGCAACTCGTTCCATAATCAAGACCTCTATAAATACTCAGTCCTGCCACTTTCACTCTGCCAGATCGTAATCTCTGCTCAGTCAGTTCATGATTCTAGCCATTTATGATTATTCAAGATCCTGTTACTCTGCTGTGCCTGTTTCCCTGCCTGACACCGTTTATCCTCTCATTGCAGTTTACCTCTCTGTCTCTGGCTCCTGTCTCCCGTTCCACATCTCACCACCCAACTACCTTGCTCTGGATTTTACTCACCACCACTACCTTGGATTCCCCTCAGGACCTGTTTACCCTGTTCTACTCAGCTAACTCCAACCTCAGTCTCCACATCAGGCTTTTCTGCAACTCATCCGAGCTTCCCCGGATCTGCACTCCATATCTCCCTGTGTAACAAATATTTTGGTTCTGTTGTGTCGCTCCGCTTAACAATCCCACTTATCTCTACTGGCCACCCTCTTTGGATTTCTACACACCATATATCTTTAAACTATGCTGTGATGTTTAACAGACAATTTGAATACAGTACCAGTCAAAAGTTTGGGGACTCATTAGACTCATTCTAGGGTTTACTTTATTTTTACTGTTTTCTATATAGTAGAATAATAGTGAAGACATCCACACTATGAAATAACACATATGGAATCATGTAGTAACCAAAAAAGTGTTAAACGAATCAAAATATATTTGAGATTCTTCAAAGTAGCCTACCTTTGCCTTGATGACAGCTTTGCACACTCTTGGAAATTCTCTCAACCAGCTTTTTATTTTAAATTTTACCTTTAACTAGGCAAGTCAGTTAAGAACAAATTCTTATTTTCAATGACGGCCTAGGAACAGTGGGTTAACTGCCTTGTTCAGGGGCAGAATGACAGATTTTTACCTTGTCAGCTCAGGGATTCAGCTCAAGTCCAACACTCTAACCACTAGGCTATTTGCTGKCCCCAGCTTCATGAGGTAGTCACCTGGAATGCATTTGAATTAACAGGAGTGCCTTGTTAATTTGTGGAATTTCTTTCCTTCTTAACTTCTCTGCGCTACGGATCCCTTTTACGGGATCACTTTCCTAAACAACCGCTAGAATTGCAGGGCGCCAAATGCAAAATTATTACTAAAAATATTTATAATCATGCTATCACAAGTGAAATATACCAAAACACAGCTTAGCTTGTTGTTAATCCACCTATCGTGTCAGATTTTTTTAATATATTTTACAGCGAAAGAAATCCAAGCTTTTGTGAGTGTAGCTTTCAATGCTACAACAGCTAGCCCCAAATTAGCATGGTCACGAAAAGCAACAAAATTAATCGCTTACCTTTGATAATCTTRGGATGTTTCCACTCACAAGACTCCCAGTTACACAACAAATGTTATTTTTGTTTGATAAATATTACTTTTATCACAAAAAAACGCTATTTGGGTTGCACATTATGTTGAGAAAACCAAAGCCGTGTTCCGTTTGACAAATTCCAAAAAGTATCCGTAATGGTCGTAGAAACATGTCAAATGTTTTTTATAATCAATCCTCAGGTTGTTTTTAACAAACATAATCGATAATATTTCAACCGGACCATAACCTATTCTTTAAGAAACAAACGGAAAATGGAGAGCTTCTCTCGCGTGCACAGTAACTATTCGGAGGACACCTGACTACTTATGAAACATCTCGCTCATTTTTCAAAATAAAAGCCTGAAACTATGTCTAAAGCCCGGTGACAGCCTGAGGAAGCCATTGGAAAAGGAATCTGGTTGATACCCCTTTAAATGGAAGAAAGACGGGCCAGGAAACACAGTTTWAAAAAAATGAATATAACTTCCGGGTTATATTTTCTCAGGTTTTTGTCTGCAGAATACGTTTTGTTATACTCACAGACAATATTTTGACAGTTTTGGAAATGTTGGAGTGTTTTCTATCCCAATCTGTAAATTATATGCATATTCTACGATCTGGGCCAGAGAAAATGTCCGTTTACCTTGGGAATGATATTTTAAGAAAATAATCTGACCCCTAGCGTCAAAAGGTTAATGAGCTTGAGCCAATCATGGTGTTGTGGTGGTATACAGTAGATAGCCCAATTTGGTAAAAGACCAAGTCCATATTATGACAAGATCAGCTCAAATAAGCAAAGAGAATCAACAGTCCATTATTACTTTAAGACATGAAGGTCAGTCAATACGGAACATTTCAAGAACATTGAAAGTTTCTTCAAGTTCAGTTGCAAAAACCTTCAAGCTCTATGATTAAACTGGCTCTCATGAGAACCACCACAGGAAAGGAAGACCCAGAGTTACCTCTGCTGCAGAGGATAAGTTCATTAGAGTTACCAGCCTCAGAAATCAGCAATTAACTGCACCTCAGANAAAAAAATGAATATAACTTCCGGGTTATATTTTCTCAGGTTTTTGTCTGCAGAATACGTTTTGTTATACTCACAGACAATATTTTGACAGTTTTGGAAATGTTGGAGTGTTTTCTATCCCAATCTGTAAATTATATGCATATTCTACGATCTGGGCCAGAGAAAATGTCCGTTTACCTTGGGAATGATATTTTAAGAAAATAATCTGACCCCTAGCGTCAAAAGGTTAATGAGCTTGAGCCAATCATGGTGTTGTGGTGGTATACAGTAGATAGCCCAATTTGGTAAAAGACCAAGTCCATATTATGACAAGATCAGCTCAAATAAGCAAAGAGAATCAACAGTCCATTATTACTTTAAGACATGAAGGTCAGTCAATACGGAACATTTCAAGAACATTGAAAGTTTCTTCAAGTTCAGTTGCAAAAACCTTCAAGCTCTATGATTAAACTGGCTCTCATGAGAACCACCACAGGAAAGGAAGACCCAGAGTTACCTCTGCTGCAGAGGATAAGTTCATTAGAGTTACCAGCCTCAGAAATCAGCAATTAACTGCACCTCAGATTGCACCTCACAGAGGTCAAGTAACAGACACATCTCAACATCAACTGTTCAGAGGAGACTGCATGAATCAGGCCTTCATGGTCAAATTGCTGCAAAGAAACCAATACTAAAGGACACCAATAAGAAGAAGAGACTTGCTTGGGCCAAGAAACATGAGCAATGGACATTAGACCAGTGGAAATCTGTCCTTTGATCTGATGAGTCCAAATTTTTTATTTTTGGTTCCAACCAAAGCAGGTGCAGGTGAACGGATGATCTCTGCATGTGTGGTTCCCACAATGAAGCATGGAGGAGGAGGTGTGATGGCATGGGGGTGCTTTGCTGGTGACATTGTCAGTGATTTATTTAGATTTCAAGGCCCACTTAACCAGCATGGCTACCACAGCATTCTGCAGCGATACGACATCCAATCTGGTTTGCGCTTAGTGGGCCTATCATTTGTTTTTCAACAAAACAATGACCCAACACACCTCCAGGCTGTGTAAGTGCTATTTGACCAAATATGAGATGACCTCCACAATCACCCGACCTCAACCAAATTGAGATGGTTTAGGGTGAGTTGGACCGCAGAGTGAAGGAAAAGCCACCAAAAAGTGCTRAGGATATGTTGGAACTCCTTCAAGACTGTTGGAAAATCATTCCAGGTGAAGTTGGTTGAGAGAATGCCAAGATTGTGCAACCCTGTCATCAAATGGGTGTCTACTTTGAAGAATCTAGAATCTAAAATATTTTTTTATTTGTTTAACACTGTTTGGTTACTACATGATTCCATATGTGTTATTTCATAGTCTTGATGTCTTCACTATTATTCTGCAATGTAGAAAATAGTAAAAATGTGTCAACTTTTGACTGGTACTGTATATCTAATTYATTAGAATCCAAGGATTGCGAGTTGAAGATAAATACTTTTACTAAGAGTAATAGTAATTGACTGACCAGGTCTCTCAATCTCCAAACAATGCTATTTCTAGGGTAAAGTTTAGATTAAGGCTATGCTTTTTCAGCAATTCCTGAACCTGAGACCAGAAACAGGCTACCTGAGGGCAATACCAGAACAAATGGACAATTGATTCTGTATCCTCACAACAAAATCTGCAGAACAGCGATGATTGTATTCCCCAAATATTCAACATTTTGTTGGTGGCAAGAATTCTGTACGATAATTTTAGCTGAAAGGCACAAAGTCTTGAATCTTGCATCATTTTATATATCAACTCATCGAACCTGTGCCATGGAATCGGTACATAAAAAAACTCTTCCCAGCCATCTACTGTATATGCACACCTGTCAACATCCTGATCCTCAAATTAACCTGGTATACTTTCCTATTTATGCTATTTTTGTTCCTCTGACAGTTTTGATCCTTTATATTGGGCAGACAGATCAGTTCCCTACCCCTGAACGCAGCTCACTTTCCAGCCCACTTTCCAGCTCACACTCTCAAACACATAGATCCCATGAACGCAGCTCACTCTCCAGATCCCAATCACCTGAATTCTGATCACATGTTCACACACCTGTYTGTCATTTACACACACTATTTTGTTCAGTTCTTTGCACCCCATCATTTTGAGATATTGTTTGTTTTGATACACATTCTATTCGGAGCGCTGGTTATTTCTGAATTGAGTCCTCCCGTGTATCTTGTTTTTGGCCATCCTCACTAACCATGCCATTTAGCCTATTCCCTGCCTGTACCTTTGCCTATTCCCTACCTGTACTTTCAGATTTTCTGTCATCAACCTCTTGCCTGATCTCCTGGACTACGTTAATAGCCTTTCCCCTGCCTGTACTGTTACCTTTTTGGAGTCCCTGTGTATGACCTTCTGCCTGCCCCTGGACCCAGCCACCTGCCTCCTCTTGTGATCCTTTACTGGCTGTTGACGAGGTGAGACGCTACCGTCCCACATACCCTAGTGAGGTTTAAAAAAAAATCCATAAATACAGATCTTTTATCAACCAGCGCATTTGAGTTCCACCATAATATTTGTTGTAATATTTGTCTCATTTCTGGGGGATTACATTTTAATTGTAACCACACTGTGAGTTTAACCTCTCTAGGGTATGTGGGACGGTAGCGTCTCACCTCGTCAACAGCCAGTGAAACTGCAGGGCGCCAAATTCAAAACAACAGAAATCCCATAATTAAAATTCCTCAAACATACAAGTATTTTACACCATTTTAAAGATACACTTGTTGTAAATCCAGCCACAGTGTCCGATTTCAAAAAGGCTTTACGACGAAAGCACACCAAACGATTATGTTAGGTCAGAGCCAAGTCACAGAAAAACAGCCATTTTTCCAGCCAAAGAGAGGAGTCACAAAAAGCAGAAATAGAGATAAAATGAATCGCTAGCATTTGATGATCTTCATCAGATGACACTCATAGGACTTCATGTTACACAATACATGTATGTTTTGTTCGGTAAAGTTCATATTTATATCCAAAAATCTGAGTTTACATTGGCGCGTTATGTTCAGTAGTTCCATAACATCCGGTGATTTTGCAGAGAGCCACATCAATTTACAGAAATACTCATAATAAACATTGCTAAAAGACAACTGTTATGCATGGAATTTTAGATTCACTACTCCGCTGTGTCAGATTTWAAAAAAACTTTACGGAAAAAGTACACCATGCAATAATCTGAGTGCAGCGCTCAGAGACCAACACAACCCAAACAGATATCCGCCATGTTGTGGAGTCAACAGATGTCAGAATAGCATTATAAATATACACTTACCTTTGATGATCTTCATCAGAATGCACTCCCAGGAATCCCAGTTCCACAATAAATGTTTGTTTTGTTTGATGAAGTCCATCATTTATGTCCAAATACCTCCMTGTTGTTCGCGCGTTTAGCCCAGTAATCAAAATTCATGACGCGCGATCACTAGGTGCAGATGAAAAGTCAAAAAGTTCCGTTACAGTCCGTAGAAACATGTCAAACGATATATAGAATCAATCTTTAGGATGATTTTAACYTAAATCTTCAATAATGTTCCAACCGGAGAATTCCTTTGTCTTCAGAAATGCAATGGAACGCAAGCTAACTATCACGTGAACACGCATGGTCAGCTCGTGGCTCTCTGGCAGACCTCTGACTCATTCCCCTCTCATTCGCCCCCACTTCACAGTAGAAGCCTCAAACAAGGTTCTAAAGACTGGTGACATCTAGTGGAAGCCTTAGGAAGTGCAATATGACCCCATTTCCACTGTATCTTGGATAAGCAAAGAGTTGAAAAACTACAAACCTCAGATTTCCCACTTCCTGGTTGGATTTTTTCTCHGGTTTTTGCCTGCCATATGATTTCTTATATACTCACAGACATCATTCAAACAGTTTTAGAAACTTCAGTGTTTTCTATCAAGATATACTAGTAATATGCATATCCTAGCATCTGGGCCTGAGTAGCAGGCAGTTTACTCTGGGCACGCTTTTCATCTGGATGTGAAAATACTGCCCCCTACCCCAGAGAAGTTAAACTAAATTTAAAGTAACAAGAAAATTGCTACACTATGTAATTATTATGAAAAAATGCTCAAGTCAGGGCTTAAAACTTTCAGGCTACAATAATAAAAACTGTTCACATAATTAAATCAGTAGAGAGCAATTGATACCTTGTATATCAATGTAAGCCAAACACCTCACTGTCAGCCCAAGAGGTTCATTTAATCTTCCCCATTCTACTGTATGTTGGTGACTTAATAATACAAACTAATACTACAACTATGAAGACTGCTTTGTCAAATGAGCCCATGTAGCCTACAGGGAGACACACAGCACTCCTCTGCTGTCTAACAGTTAGGCAAATCTTCCGAGTCCTGTTAAAATGGCCAGCTAATCCGGCCAGGGCACGGGGTACCTTCAAGATGTACACAATACTCCTGCCGACAATATTTTGGATAGAATGGCATTCCCCTGCTTATCTACAAACCAAAGCCCTCAATGTTCTTGCAGTCTAATGCGCTGTGCCTTCCACCCTGAAGATGATCAAAGTGCTATTTTTCTAAATTTCAAGCTTTTTAACTTCAACAGTCTTAAGAGGGATGAGGCAGATCAAACTAAGGCGATGAGAGAGTGAGAGAGAGAGAAAGAGAGAGAGAGAACGAGAGAGAAAGAGAGAGAGAGCCAACATCTTTGTAGTGTCTTCCCTTTGTTTGCCGTCTCTAAACTCTTCTCACTGTGCTGGGCCACCAGATAGGTCAGCTCTATTACCAAGCCGCCAGCCCACAAATARTTWAAACAAATTGAATCGCACACCCAATACCCATCACAATTACGCCAGGCACAATAACTAAATTAGCAATTCAACACAATAATTGGAAATGCGGCTTGCCTGGACCCGCAGGCCTCCCTGGAGGGCCCGGCTGATCTGTGGAGGCACGTCAAGCCCGCTAATTCCACAGCTAATTACTGACGCACAGCAGAATGAAGTTGTTTGTCTCCCAAATACCATTTCCAGTCTCAAGGAAGAACAGAGAACCATGCTGAGATAGACAAAAAAATAAAAATAAAAAACAAAGAATTGAGACGGAAGTGTGTGGTCATGTTCATTCTGTTTCCTTCTGTTGTTGTTTTTGATGTCTGGGTTTATGAATTTATTTGCGATTTGTTGATGATCATAGTGTGAAATAGGTGTGTCCCAACTGGGGAGAGGAGTGAAACAGTAGTTTTCACGTAAAACAGTTTGGATTTGACCTGCAACCCCCTACTTAGGCAGCCATGGAAAACACAACAACAAATATTCAAACTACAGCCAGTTATAACGGGAGCCTAAACTCTTTCATAGCTAATACACTTCCAATCAGAGTGAATAAAAATGAGATACAAGGAAACATAATCAAACTTGTGCATTGAATAGAAAGATACAAAATAAATTAAATGAAACACCCCATGGTTAAACAACATGCACCATACAAAATGAACAATTGATGAAATGATTGCATTTTATGTAAATATGCACATGAAGTAGGCCTGTAATCTGAGAGAGGGAGGGAGGGAGCTGGTCCAAGAGTATAGATGCATGAATTAGTGGCCAAATTGACCAAGCAGTCAAATCAGAAATGTCCCTGCCAATCAGGAGGGCCTTGTATAATAATAACGAGAGAGAGCACAAACCACCCGGCCATCTTCCAAAGAAATGAGCCCCGGACGGTTTGGCCACATGATTGAGCGAACATTAATTTGGATCCGCACTCGTCAACACATAATCCCCCCCATCTCTATTTATCCTCTCAGCATCTCGACGGGAGAGAGTACATGAACAGTGGCCCCCATCTGAGGCGATTTTGAGATGTCGTTCCACTAGTGCATTAGCTTAGCGAGGCTAAGACCAGCCCTTGACATGCCCAATTGAACATATACATGTAGATGTGTTATGGGTTTGGCTTTAGGACGGAATGATAGGCTAATCTGATTGCTTTTGGGGGGAGAGTTATGCACTTTAAATATATAAACAAACATTACTAAKGTGACCCCAAAATGTCTGTGTGGACAGGCCGCCAAAATTGGAAATGTAGTCAACGAGACGTATATGCCTAAAGTGAACACACCCACACTCGCAGACAAACACACACACACACACACACACACACACTCTACGCTAAAGCTCCCTGTCTATGGAGGACGAGCATTGCAGTTGCAATCCCTGGAAAGGAGATGGAGACACACACACACACACACACACACACACACACACACACACACACACACACAGGGTGCATGGCGGCCTGGGGAGCGTCTTCCCTTCCCCTGCTTGCCCCCTTCAGCCCATCGGACGGCAGGTTGAATATCTTAATGGTTTGAGAGAGAGAGATCCAATCAAGCTGCTCCTGTGAGGGGCAGGGGTATCATTTCACTTTCATATGTTTCCCCCGACTTGACAGTACTTGAAAAACAATGACAGTGACCCAGTTGAAGGATTCCAATTAGTATTAGATARGCAACAGATGAGATTGGAATGCGGTTGCTGGCTCTGTGGAGGGGCCAGGCCTCTCTGATTACCAGCAGAGCACAAGTGTGGGGCTGTGATAAAGAGCAGGGGGAAATAGGGGAGGCAGAAAAGGCATCGCCCGAGCCGCAGCTGTGCATTATCCCGTCCCTCCGACTCTCCCCGTCCGTCCTTCCGTCTGTCCTTCTGTATGTCTGTCTGTGTGTCTATCCACCGTGCCCATCTGCTAGCCCGGGGAATATTTATTTCAAAATACCTCGAATCTGCAGGCTGTGGGTTCTTTTAATCAGGGAAAGGGTAGGGGGAGGGGGGAGGAGGGGACGGGGGTGGTGAAGGAGCATATTTTCCAGTGGAAATAGATGGTTAGGACCGGAAACTCCAGGAGACGATTGTCTGACGTCTATCTGTCTGGTTGTCCTGTCTGTACAGTTTGTGTATTTGTGTCTCCGTACAGTAGGCTATGTAGAGGTAACTGACAAAATAAAGGAATCACCAACATAAAGTGTCTTAATATGGCGTTGGGTAACTATGAGCCAGAACAGCTTCAGTGCACCATGACACAGATTCTACAAGTGTCTGGAACTGTATTGGAGGTATGCGACATTATTCTTCCACAGGAAATTCCATAATTTGGTGTTTTGTTGATGGTGGTAGAAAACGCTGTCTCAGGAGCCGCTCCAAATCTCCCTTAACTGTTCAATAGGGTTGAGACCTGGTGACTGAGACGGCCATGGCCATATGGTTTACATCGTTTTCATGCTCATCAAACCATGCAGTGACCTCTCGTGCCCTGTGGGGGCAATGTCATCCTATCCCACTGGGCACACACTGGTTGAATCAACGTTGTTTCCACATCATTTCAATGAAATTAAGTTGAACCAACATGGAATAGACATTGAATTGACATCTGTGCCCAGTGGGATGAGTACATAGCCATGGAAGCCAAAATAATGGCTTGCCCAGCATTTTTATATATGACCCTAACATGCTGACCAGACCGGCCACGTCGCGTGCACGAGCGTRGCAAAATAAATGTAGAAATCCATGTTATTCAATTATTGCACCCACACTGCTCGCGCGCGTCAACGAGCGTCTGCGACGCCAAGGGCTAAAATAGAAGTCATTCCTATTTCTGACGCAGATCGCGCTGCAAGTCCTGCCTCTCCCATCTCCTCATTGGTTTATAGAAGCAGGTACCCACGTGCCATCTCCTCATTGGTTATACCCACGTGGGCGATTGAAAGACGAACTGTTTTGCCGGTAGTCGTCGTAATACTATGAAAGTTTAGATGCAGATCACCATATAAGTTCAAAGATGAAAAAGCCTGGAAGGAGGAGAGATGACTAGAAACGATTCGGGTGGCCGTTTTATGTGTGAATTAATTGGCGGACTAGAGAAGCTTGTGCATTTCAGGTAAAATAACAACTCAATGTTTATATACCAGGACAAATTAGCTAGCAACAACAAGCTAGCTAAATAAGACAAATTAGCTGGCAAGTGCAAGCTAACTAGCTAAATTGCCATACATGTTTAATGCTTTTCGACCTGTCCCCAAATTAATGTAATTGGTTCAGAGTTTGTATGGCTATTTTAACCTGCGTGTCGTGATCGCGTTTGGTATAGGGGGACAAAATACATTTATGCACAATTTCGCACAATGGCACACGCGCGTAGCTGGTTTGGGTTCCGTGTAAGCATGAGGGGATGTTAATTGCTTAATTAACTCAGGAACCACACCTGTGTGGATGCACCTGCTTTCAATATACTGCTCTGGAAAAAAATTGTTTCTGTAGTTTGACTATTTATAGGTGTCACGATCGTGTGGAAGAGATTCGGACCAAAACGCAGCATGAGGAAAATAAGCCATCTTCTCTTTATTATTGAAGAAGGCAAAACGAAACAAAACACTTACAAACTACCAAAACAACAAACGATCGTGAAGCTAAATAACGTAGTGCACACACACAGGCTACAAACGTTCTACATAGACAATTCCCCACACCAAACTAAAGCCTATGGCTACCTTAAATATGGCTCCCAATCAGAGACAACAGAAACCAGCTGTCTCTAATTGGGAACCCATTCAGGCAACCAAGCGATGGGTATTTAGGGGATTCTGGCTCTACCTCTGCCTCAGGACCTGGGACACGTTGCCTTCCAGCAGCGGAAGAGATCATCTACCGTACGGGCAGACCGGATGGGAGGCAGGCTTCCGGGCTGGAGGAGCGGCAGCTCCGGGTTGAAAGTGAGGTTAACATGTCTAGTAACTCGAGTGAGGTCATTCTACAGGGTCACGAATGTTCAGGCCATTGCCGATGGCTGTGAGCGTGGAAAGCCTGCATGGCAGCAACGGTCATGCAAGCAACTAGCAACTGATCCAAACATAACAATCCCAGAGTCGGACATCGAAAAAATTGCTTAATATCCCAAGCAAGGCACTGTTGGAGAAGTTTGTGGAATGGGGCCTTAGATAACACAGTTCCTGACCCTAGGCACCTACCGCGATCTGTGACGACTGTGGCAGGACTTTAGAGAGCGGGCATGTTTCGGGTGCTTGAACAAACTTTGCTGAGTTAAAGCTAGTTCTGCATGCTAAGAGTCCGGGGCGCAAAAATCCTTTCCACACGGGCGGGATGTGGAGATGAGCACTGAGGTGCACACACTACGGAAGCAATTTGGGTTCGCCAGGTCCATTGCAGCTAATAATGCCCCTGGCATCAACCAGTTATGGTGGAAAGGGGCAATTAATTTTTAGCACATGTGGGAATATGGGTGAAGTTGCATTCAACTTCGGGTGTTAACAATGTCAATTAATGAATATAAGTAGGGACAGTATGTTGGTGATACTTTGTAGGAACCTCAGACGTCTCCCTTTTCTCTCCTAATAGGCTCTTAATGGTTGGAAGAGACCTCGATACCCAAATCAGTAATCCGAACAATTATGCAAAATAGGAGAAAATCATAAAGGGCAAAATCACTGGGCTCATGGTCTACTGGGCTTGTTGTGTGCAAATAAGATCTAACTTAGAGCGTATACCTTCGGATGGGACCATCAGGGCCTTATCGTGACGTGTACCATTTGCGAGAGGCTCTATTTCACGGGGGGGTTATATCAATGGGGTCATAGGGATGTTTAACTGTGGAGTGTCACGGTGGCTCATAAATCGTTGCTTGCTGTGTATTCCCCCAATTTACAAACTTAATCTTAAGCTGCATATTGTGCAATATAATTTAAAGGTGCGGGGGTTTAGTCGGTGGATAAGCATCCCATGCTGGCCCTATGGGCCTACTAGTGATCCCGAGGTTTCTATTCAATAAAAGTTATCATGACATAAGGTCTTGTGGCCCAATGGTAAAGGCAAACCTCTAAGGGATTTGGGAAGAACGTCCTGCAACAGATGAGCCTATCAAGGCGTAGGATGCACTACGATTAAATAAGGTGGTGATCTGTCTACTAGAGCGCTCAGTTTCATCTGGCGAATCAATTTGCGTTAACATAAAATGGTTTTTCATTCCATTTCCATGCCAGTTCGTAATGGAACGGAGGTAAGATCTTAGGTTAATCAATAAGGAAGGTAGTGGCGTGGAATTTGTTAGTTGTTGCAACTGGGAGACTTCAATAATGCTGGTGGGATAAAGGGAACTTAGCACTATGCACTTTTTCTGGGCCGTGTGGTACCTGAAGAATGGTTCCGATCGCGGGTAATCACGGGAGAGCAAAGCGAGGAGCGACATCAGTACTGGTGGGCCCTTTGTCAGGATTTTGGCCCGTGTGGGAGTCCAACTGTAGACTTGTGGTTCAGCAAATGTGGCGCCTCGGGACCACCAGAGGGGAGTGCGGGGCGCATCGGGATGTGCATGGGGCCGTTGTCGCGACGATGGCATCAGGTCGAACGGGCCTGAGTAGTGGGCGGGGCGTTTCACCACTAGTGGGCCACGAGACTGGAAAAAAGGGGCAATGTTTGATAACTGGTATGGAGTCTTCACTCATAAAGGCATACGTGCCTTGGCATGGGCAGGAGGGATTGTTGACTGACATCCGTAGAATTTAGGCTGGATCCCGTGTTGTGTCTGTTCTGCAATCTAGGCGGACGGCTTAGCCGGGCCTCCTGTTTGGGGGCGCTAGCGGGGCTCGTGGTCTGGGAACGGAGGGCAGATGGCTAGGCGGCTCCTGTTGGGCGGGATGACATAGCTCTGCGGCTGCTGTCTTGGCGGACGGTAGGGGCTCTAGACAGCAGGAGCTCCTGTCTGGGCGGGAACGGCTCTAAGGCGGCTCTGTCTGGCGGGCACGGCTCTGCGGGCTGACCGTGTGATCTGGGGCGCACGGCTCTCGCGCTGGCGCTGTGCTGTGCGGCGGCGTCTAGGACAGGTCCTGTGAATAGCGGGAAAAGACGGCTCTAAGGAAATGATGGCTGTCCTGTCTGGCGGACGGCCTCAAATAGCGGCTCCTGGGTCTGGTCGGAGAACGGGACTTAGCGGCTCGATCATCGTCGGCGACGGCTCTGTTGAGGGCTGCATGGCAAGCGGAGGCGGGACTTGTGCAGGCTCAATGCAGACGGGGCCGGGCTGCAGTGCTCAGGCAGACCGAAAACAGTTCAGAACGGGGATAAGGGACAGACGGGATGCAGTTCTAGAGAAGCGACCGCTGGGCAGATCGGGACATTTCAAAGGCCCGATGCGGGGCAGAGCGGGCAATTCAAGGGATGAAGACGCGTGCTGAGGGCAGGGTGACGCGACAAGGTTTCAGGAATGGCGGACTGGGCACGAATCGGGCAGTGTCAGGAGCGGATGATGCGCCTGCTGGCAGGAGCAAGTTCGAGGCGGCCGCGGGGGCAGAAAGGGGAGTTCAGGCGCCGAGCTGGGCAGGATAAGACGGGATCAGACTCTGGAGCGGGCTGAGAGAAAACGCACGGAGTAGGTAACCTGTGTGTAGGCGGAACTATAAGAGGAAGGGAACGGGCTGATGAATCACGCACCTTAAGGCTTAGTGTGCGGGGGAAATCACACAGGGCAACTGAGTTCTGCAGCGCATAGTAGAAGTGCCCTGGTATGCGGTGGGTAGGAAAAAGCGAGAGGGGACGGCGGGACTGGGCGGGCTGCCCGCAGCCTTGAGGACGAGTGCGCGGAGAAATACGATATGGTGGTGTAGCAGGATCGAGGAGACGCACAGGGGCTTAGTGGCCGGTGTGCGAGAAGAAAAGAACTGGGAGGCACGAAGGGGCTTGAGATCTGGAATGAGCCACCACCAGTAGGAAGTGCGTGGAGGGGAAACAAAGGGCTCTGAAAAAACGAAGCGACGTGAGAGAAGCCTCGGGTGGCGCTGGTGTCGGCACTGGGTTGGTATGAGGCTGGGCGGAAGGTGGGCCTGGAGTAGTATAAACGGAGGACCGGAAGGAGGAACGTGTTGAGCACGAAGCCTCCAACGTTTACAAGGTGAATGGGTCCGATCGTGAGCCCTGCCAGGTGCGGTCGAGGTGGAGCGAAATAGAGCCCCTGCACTGGCTAAAATGCAAAGGCGATGACCGGGGGAAAGAGCCCCGTAAGGGCTGGTCGAGCCAAGTATCGACGAATGAGGGGAATGGGAGCGGGCCCGGAGAGATCGTTACTGTGAGCGCAGCATCGCGTTTGGGTCCGGCGACATGGGCGATGGAGGATTTTGAGTCGCTCGGATGGCGCCAGGACCTACGCTCTTCGCCAGTGCGGCAAGTGAATAGCCCGCCTGGGCTAAGCACGCGTTACTGGGGAACCATCCGAGGGAAAAACGCTTTACGGCATAACATCGTGTCTGACCAGTACGAACGCCTCTAGAATGCGAATCACTAAGGGAAACCAGCGCAAGCCCGGGGAGTTGCTCAAGGTATCCAACCGCTGATCGCCACACTCCCCTTTAGCCCCCCCCCCCCTAAAGAAATTTTGGGGGTGTTACCGACTGCGCTTGAATCCAGCCACTCTGGACTTTGCCTTTGCCGTATAAAAACCGCCTCGTCCGCTTTCGCGTGCCTTCCAGCTGGAAAAACCGGCTTGATGGAGAACGTGAAGAGGGGACGATACTTCCCTGGCTGAGCTCAGGTCCTTTGCCGTGACAGCTGAATCTCCGACCCATGTGCAGAGAGGATGAAGAGTGACTGTTTGTAAACTGATTGGGCCCGTAGGGCTGTTGTTGGGTTCCTGAATCATGAAGCGCTGCTTGTGAATCCTCTGTTGTGGTGGGGAGAATTCTTGTCACGATGGCGAGTGTTTGGAAAGAGTATTCGAATGACAAAAGGCAGCCTATGAGGAAATAAGCATCTTTCTTTTTATTGAAGAAGGGCAAACTAAACAAGACCACTTACAAACTACAAACACAAACGATCGGTGAAGGCTAAAATAACGTAGTGCAGTCGACACACAAACAACAACACGACCAACACACACACAAGGGGTCCACACGAAGGACGCGAGAGCCACAACACACACCACAAACAGACACAGAGGCCCACACAGCACAGCAGAGGGCTGTGTAGGTTTGTTGCCATCGTTTGGAAGGGTGACTCTGGCTTTTCGGTGGGTGTGGGGAATGGCAAAAGCAAAGAATTGCGAGAAGAGAGGAGGCGAGGGGTGGAGGAAGGAAAGAGGAAATAAGGACACGCCAACACCCAGACACGAAAACCGAACCAGAGGAGAAGAAAGGGATGCGAATGGATGGGGGAGTGGGAGCGACAGACACATTGATCGTCTGTCGCGGAGGCTATAATTGTCGCCTGTGTGGTGTTGGTGGTGTGGTGGTGGGTGAAAGAGGTGTTGTGTGGTGGGTGGTGGGTGGGATTGGTGGTTGTGGTGTGTGTGGTGGTATGAATTGATGTTGGTGTGGAGTGTGTGTGGTGTGTGTGTGTTGTGTGTGTGTGTGTGTCGAGTCGATGTGTCGGTGTTGTGATGTGTTGTGGTGTGGTGGAGGGATTGTCAGGTGCTAGCAACATACGACCTACGACTAGTGTTATAAGCTACACGCTGATCACTGATGACTAGGCTACGTGGAACTTAGTTGACTACGGAAGCTGTACACGAAGAGGTGTGTGTGTACGACTAACACACCCAGTGTGTGATGTGTACCAGAGTGTGTGTTAGAGTGTGTGTGGTGCTGTGTGGAGTGGGTGTTGAATGAGTGTGATTGGTGTGGTGTGTGCCGCTAAACGTTGCTGTTTAAGGCTTCCGCGAATCGATCTTGTTGTTTTGGTCGTTTGTAAAGTGTTTTGGATCACTTCAGACTCTTACGACCTTATCTACCACTAACACAGAAAAGCAGAAACTGCGACTCATTCGATACACCTCCCAGGCTTCGCCACCACGACAAACACACCGTTTTTGATCCGATGCTCTGTCACACGAGATATACGATGACGACAACAGCACAGGAACAGAAACACGAGCACAACGTATTCCACCACACCCACACACCAGCGCCGTACAGAAGAAACGTTTTAAAGAGGGAGCATAGACGGATGTGTCTCGATTCGCGCGACACGAAGAAACTAAAGGCCATTATGGCTAAACCTTAAATATGGCTCCCATCAGAGACAACAGAAACCAGGAATGTCTCTTTGGGAAGCCATATTCAGGCAACCATAGACTTTCCTAGACAACTAAACACAACATAGACACAGCTAGACAACTATACTTAAACATAAAGCAACTACTCTACATAATACCCCTAAACTTACAATCACCCTGGACACTACAAAACCACACATAAATATCCCCATGTCACCCCCTGACCTAACTAAAATAATAGAAAACAAAGAATACTAAGGCCAGGCGTGCATTGGTATGTATTCGGGTAAAATTCACATGGTAAGTTTTAATTCTATTAACTTACGACATTTCTTACACCATTTCCAAATTAAAATATTGTCAACTTGTAGACATTTATTTTGCAGAAATGACAAACTGGTCAACATACGATAAAAAGATGCAGT
>NC_036862.1:29633555-29644518 GCF_002910315.2 Salvelinus sp. IW2-2015
GCATAGAGCTTTCCTAGCACACTACACACAACATAGACACAGCTAGACACTATACTAAACATTAAAGCCAACTTACTCTAAATAACCCCCTAACCTTACAATCACCCTGGACACTACAAACCCACATAAATACCATGTCACACCTGACCTAACTAATATAATTAAAGAAAAACAAGAATACTAAGGCCAGGGCGTGACATAGCCCCCCCCTTAAAGGTGCGAACTCCGGGCGCACCAGCACAAAGTCTAGGGGAGGGCCTGGGTGGCATCTGACCACGGTGGTGGCTCAGGCTCAGGGCGAGGTCCCCACCCCACCTAGTCAATCCCAGCTTATATCTCCCCCTACAAATGACCACCCTCATATTTACCCCCACTTAATCTTTTGGGTAACATCGACACAAGGGGCAGCACGCGGATAAGGGGCAACACCGGGATAAGGGGCAAACCGGGATAAGGGGCAACACCGGGATAAGGGGCAAACACCGGGATGAGGGACGGGCAGCTCCGGGCTGAGGGACGGCAGCTCCGGGTGAGGACGGCTAAGCCCGGGCTGAGGGACGGCAAGCTCCGGGCTGAGGACGGCAGCTCCGGGCTGAGGGACGGCAGCTCCGGGCTGAGGACGGCAGCTCCGGGCTGAGGGACGGCAGCGAGGGACGGCAGCTCCGGGCTGAGGGACGGCAGCTCCGGATGGCTGGCGATCTGGCTGGCTGACGGCTCTGGCTGGTCATGGCTGGGGCTGACGGCTCTGGCTGGTCGATGGCTGGCTGACGGCTCTGGCTGGTCATGGCTCGCGGAAGCTCTGGTGGTCAGGCTCGCGAAGGCTCTGGCTGATCCGGTCTGCGGAAGCTTGGGCTACGGTCTGGCAAGGCTCTGGCTGATCCGGTCTGGCGGAAGGCCTCTGGCTGATCGCGGTCTGGCGGAAGGCGTCTGGCTGATCCGGTTGGCGGAAGGCTCTGGCTGCATCCGGTCTGGCGGAAGGCTCTGGCTGATCCGGTCTGGCGAACGGCTTTGTAGCGGCTCTGTGGCGGACGGCTCTAGCGGCTCCTGTCCTGGGACGGCTCTCGCGGCTCCTGTCTGGCGGACGGCTCTAGCGGCTTCCTGTCTGGCGGCTACGGCTCATAGCGGCTCCTGTCTGGCGACGGCTGCTAGCGGCTCCTGTCTGGGCGGACGGCTCTAGCGGCTCCTGTCTGGCGACGGCCTCTAGCGGCTCCTGTTGGCGGACGGCTTCTAGCGCGCTGCCTGTCTGGCGGACGGCTCTGCTTAGGCGGCTCCTGTCTGGCGGACGGCTTCTAGCGGCTCCTGTCTGGCGGACGGGCTTCTAGCGGCTCCTGTCTGGCGGAGCGGCTCTGTAGCTGCATGCAGACGGGCGGCTTTGCAGGGCTCATGTGCAGACGGGCCGGTTTGCAGGCTCATGGCAGACGGACAGTTCAGACGGCGTAGGGCAGACGGGCAGTTCAGGCGACGCTGGGCAGACGGGCAGTTCAGGCGCCGGGGTTCTGGGCAGACGGGCAGTTTCAGGCGCCGCTGGGCAGACGGGCAGTTCAGGCGCCGCTGGCAGCGGGCAGTTTCAGGGCGCGCTGGGCAGACGGTGCAGTTCAGGCGCCGCTGGGCAGAAGGGCAGTTCAGGCGCCGCTGGGCAGACGGCAGACTCTGGCCGGCTGAGACGCCTGTAGGCCTGGTGCGTGGTACCGGACTGCTGGAGGTACCGGCTAATGGACACGACCTTAAGGCTAGTGCGGGGAACAACAACAGGGCACACTGAGTTCTCCAAAGCGCACTATATGCCTGGTGCGTGGTACCGGACTGAGGGCACGCACCTGAGGACGAGTGCGGGGAGAAATAACTGTGTGTACAGGACTCAGGAGACGCACAGGTGGCTTAGTGCGTGGTGCCGGAAACTGGAGGCACTGGGCTGGAGACACGCACCATAGGGAGAGTGCGTGGAGGAGGAACAGGGTCTGAAAACGCACTGAAGCCTGGTGCGTGTGTAGGCACTGGTTGGTACTAGGCTGGGCGGGAAGGTGGCGCCGGATATACCGGACCCGTGAAGGAGGACACGTGCTCTTGAGCACCGAGCCTCCCCAACTTTACCAGGTTGAATGGTCCCCGTAGCCCTGCCAGTGCGGCGAGGTGGAATAAGCCCGAACTGGGCTATGCAGGCGAACCGGGGACACCACTGTAAGGCTGGTGCCATGGTACGCCGGGCCCGAGGAGACGTACTGGAGACCAGATACGTTGGGCCGGCTTCATGGCACTCGGCTCGATGCCCAACCTAGCCCTCCCAGTGCGGCAAGGTGGAATAGCCCGCACTGGGCTAAGCAGCGCGTACTGGGGACCACCGTGCGCTTTACCGCATAACACGGTGTCTGACCAGTACGACGCTCTCTCACTCCACGGCAAGCCCGGGGAGTTGGCTCAGGTATCCAACCGGCTTCGCACACACTCCCCTTTAGCCCCCCCCCCCCCAAGAAATTTTTGGGTGTTACTCACGGGCTTCCAGCCACTCTGGCCTTGCCTTTGCCTCATAAAACCGCCTCTCCGCTTTCGCTGCCTTCCAGCTCCGCTTTGGGACGGCGATATTCCCTGGCTGAGTCCAGGGTCCTTTGCCGTCAGGATCTCCTCCCATGTCCATGAGTCGCTGTTTACTTTGCCGCTGTTGTTGGTTCCGATCATGCTGCTTGATCCTGTTGTGGGTGGGAATTCTGTCACGATGATCGTGTGGAAGAGATTCGGACCAAAACGCAGCATGAGGAAAATAAGCCATCTTCTCTTTATTATTGAAGAAGGCAAAACTAACAAAACACTTACAAACTACCAAAACAACAAAGCGATCGTGAAGCTAAATAACGTAGTGACACACACACACACACACACACACACACACACACCACACACACACAACACACACACACACACACACACCACACACAGCACACACACACACACCACACACACACACAACCGCACACACACACACACACACACCACACACACACACACACACACACACACACACACACACCCACACACACATCACACACACACACACACACACACACACACACACACACACACACACACACACACACACACACACACACACACACACACACACACACACACACACACACACACACACAGGCTACAAACGTTCTACATAGACAATTCCCACACACCAAACTAAAGCCTATGGCTACCTTAAATATGGCTCCCAATCAGAGACACCAGAAACCAGCTGTTCTAATTGGGAACCCATTCAGGCAACCATAGACTTTCCTAGACAACTAACACAACATAGACACAGCTAGACAACTATACTAAAACATAAAGCCAACTACTCTAAATAAACCCCTAAACCTTACAATCACCCTGGACACTACAAACCACATAAATACCCATGTCACCCTGACCTAACTAAAATAATAAAGAAAACAAAGAATACTAAGGCCAGGGCGTGAGTGTTGTCAGACCTCGAATAATGCAAAGAAAATAAGTTTCCATTTTCATTTTTAAACAACACAATGCTAATGGTTTAACTTAGGAAGAGTTCATAAATCAATATTTGGTGGAATAACCCTGATTTTCAATCAGAGCTTTCCTGTGTCTTGGCATGCTCTCCACCAGTCTTTCACATTGATGTTGGGTGACTTTATGCCACTCCTGGTGCAAAKATTCAAGCAGTTCGGCTTTGTTTGATGGCTTGTGACCATCCGTCATCCTCTTGATCACATTCCAGAGGTTTTCAATGGGGTTCAGGTCTGGAGATTGGGCTGGCCATGACAGAGTCTTGATCTGGTGGTCCTCCATCCATACCTTGATTGACCTGGCTGTGTGGCATGGAGCATTGTCCTGCTGGAAAAACCAATCCTCAGAGTTGGGGAACATTGTCAGAACAGAAGGAATCAAGTTTTCTTCCAGGACAACCTTGTACATGGCTTGATTCATGCATCCTTCACAAAGACAAATCTGCCCGATTCCAGCCTTGCTGAAGCACCCCCAGATCATCACCAATCCTCCACCAAATTTCACACTGGGTGCGAAACACTGTGGCTTGTAGGCCTCTCCAGGTCTCGCACCCACTGTGAAAATTGGTGGAGGATCGGTGATGATCTGGGGGTGCTTCAGCAAGGCTGGAATCTCTTGATATTAGTAAAACATGCATTGAGACTGTGGTAGACTCACGAAGAGCCCTTCAGCTCTTGTGACAAAAGGATAATGTCCTCCAAGCGCTGTCAGGTGCTCTCTTGGAGATGATCGATACCGGAGCGGACAATTGCCATTTAACAGATATACACCATTAACTGTATTACGGTGCCAAATCAAATCGGAGGTTCTTTTTAAAGGCCAGTAAGTAAATTAAAGTGTCTCTCAGAAGCTTGATCTTCTGTGCCCTTTAAATACAAGGGAAATACCACAGGCGGCAGGCATGCCGGGAGCAAGGCTGGCTCTGACGCAGGCAAGGGTAGACACACACACACACATTATTACTGGGGACACTATGGACAGTGACAAATAGACAGGGGAGAGCTTGCAATAAGGCTGTATGTACTTTKATTGGAGTATAAAGAATTCCTATGTAAAAAAATATGACCTTCCATAATATAACATACTAGTAGTAGCTCGGTAAAGGAACACAGTATCCTAATTATGGGATAGACGGTTGGTGTAGTTAAATCACACTGTATACCAGGGAGTGAGAGCAACATAAAATCACAACGACCATCTCTTGAGACCATTTTTATTTGACATTTTTTCAATGCTTTTGAATGCTTGTGTGTTGGATTGCTGCTGGTAGTGGATTGCGACTGGCTAGAGWAGGTAAAAATAAAAGCGCACTCCCGAGTTCAACTAATGGTAAGTTTGAGTGATGATGAAAGGGGAACAGGATGTTTTAGGGGGTTTATACATGTTAATACCACCTGTGCTGTGTGTCCATCAGGGCTGGGCTTTCATCTGATAAGCATCTCTTCCCAATCTGCATTCCCTTTCCTGCTTCCTACTATGGCCACTCAGATGCTCAGATAGATTTTTCTGACTCATCCCGCCATGTTTTGCAGCAATGACTTGGGGGAGAGCTTACGGAGGGTTTCCATAGATTCACAAACTCTTACATAAATGACAGACAGAAAACATACTGTACAGAACATACAAACCCATGCACTGTTTTCACACTTATTATACACATTTCCTAGAAAGCTCAATTGTCAATTTATGTCTTAAAGCTCGTGCTTGAGATGTAGATTTATACAGTGTTTATCAATAGTATTGCCTGGTAATTCATTGAAAAGTACCACTAGATGGCAATGTTAGACATGTGTGTTTCAGCATCGGTACCATTCACCAGAGAAACAGATGAGTAGCAGAGGAGGCTGCTGAGGGGAGGACGACTCATAATAATGGTTGGAACGGAGCGAATGGAATGGCATCAAGCCATGTGTTTGATGTATTTGATGCAATTTTACTAATTCCGGTCCAGCCGTTACCACGAGCCTGTCCTGCCCAATTAAGGTGCCACCAACGTCCAGTGGTGAGTAGGCGAGTAGGTCAGTGTGTAAATGTATGTATGTMTGTGTGTGAAACAGAGGGAGACATGACCACTGGGCTCTCACATACTAAAGGCATGTTTCAAACTCTGCTGCTAATAATAGTGCGTGACTCACCTGTGCATTTCCTGCTCAGAATGTTCAAGTCATGCCAGCATGGCTCTATCTGTTTTTCTCCATCTACCCGTCACTCTCTTCCCACTCTCTACCTCTACATTTCCCTCTGTCTCTCAATACGTTTTTTTATAGCTGACATTATGGATGCTAACTTGTTTTAACTCAACCTCACCTTTTGTTCCAAACCCAAACGAAAAATGAGCATATTTAGCCCAAATTCCTTTGTTGATACCTGTGAGAACAGATGAGACTGAAAGAAGGGATGGAAAAAAGATTGTCAAAAAGTAAAAGTTGCATCTAGAGAATTCCGTTCTCATTAAGCAATTAAGTCATTTACTAAAAGCCAGTCACTGCGGCAGCGTGCTCAGGGGGAAACTTCCAATGCCTGCCAATATGTATGTAGCCTCCATTTATCTCTTCCTTGTTGTTTTGGTTGTTTGAGTCTGACAGAGCGATGTGGTGTGCTGATGTTGGGAGTGTTCCCTCTCTCTCTCTGCACACTTCAATGGAAAGCTGTCAACGTTATTGGGAAGGCTAAATTGGTCTGGAGACGGATACAAAACAATGGCCTGGATCTGTTATCATACATGTCAATATTGTGTTTTACAACCAGAGCTGGCCTCACGTTCGCATGGCTGAATCTACATGTCGATTTTTGTAAAAAGGATGCCTGATAGCTGAGCTGTGGTCATGTGTTTGTCTCTCTCTCTCTCTCTCTCTCTCTCTCTCTCTCTCTCTCTCTCTCTCTCTCTCTCTTCTTCCTCTCCTCTCTCTGAATCATAAGGGTCAGCTCAATGCCTTGCACAATCATCAGGCTTCATGTACAGTGCATTCAGAAAGTATTCAGACACCTTGACTTTTTCCAAATTTTACTACGTTACAGCCTAATTATAAAATGGATGAAATAAAAAAAAAACTCATCAATCTACACACATTATTTATTTATTTATTGCTAAAATATCACATTACATAACTATTCAGACCCTTTACTCAGTACTTTGTTGAAGCACCTTTGGCAGCGATTACAGCCTTGAGTGTTCTTGGGTATGACGCTCCAAGCTTGGCACACCAGTATTTGGAGTTTCTCTCATTCTCCTCTGCAGATCTTCTCAAGCTCTGTCAGGTTGCATGGGGAGCATCGCTGCACAGCTATTTTCAGTTCTCTCCAGAGATGGTTAATCGGGTTAAGTCCGGGCTCTGGCTGAGCCACTGAAGGACATTCAGAAACTTGTCTCGAAGCCACTCCGGCATTGTCTTGACTGTACGCTTAGGGTCGTTGTCCTGTTGGAAGGTGAACATTCGTACCCAAGTCTGAGGTCCTGAGCACTGTGGAGCAGGTTATCATCAAGGATCTCTCTGTACTGTGCTCCGTTGATCTTTCCCTCGATCCTGACTAGTCTCCCAGTCCCTGCCACTGAAACAACATCCCCACAGCATGATGCTGCCACCACCATGCTTCACCGTAGGGATGGTGCCAGTTCCTCCAGACGTGACACTTAGCATTCAGGCCAAATAGTTCCATCTTGGTTTAATCAGATCAGAGAATTTTGTTTCTCATGCTATGAGAGTCCTTTAGGTGGCTTTTGGCGAACTCCAAGCGGGCTGTCATGCACCTTTTCATGAGGAGTGGCTTCCGTCTGGCCGCTCTACCATAAAGGCCTGATTGGTGGAGTGCTGCAGAGATGGTTGTCCTTCTGGAAGATTCTCCCATCTCCACAGAGGAACTCTGGAGCTCTGTCAAAGTGACCATCGGGTTCTTGGTCCACCTCCCTGACCAAGGCCCTTCTCCCGATTGCTCATTTTGGCCGGGCGTCCAGCTCTAGGAAGAGGCTTGGTGGTTCCAACCTCTTCGATTTAAGAATGATGGAGGCCACTGTGTTCTTGGGGACCTTCAATGCTGCAGACATTTTTTGGTACCCTTCCCCAGACAATTCCTTCGACCTCATGGCTTGGTTTTTGGTCTGACATGTACTGTCAACTGTGGACCTTATATAGACAGATGTGTGCCTTTTCTAAATCATGTCCAATCAATTAATTTTCTCATAGCAAAGGGTCTGAATACTTATGTAAATAACGTTTTTTCTTTTAATACATAAAAAAAAATCTGTTTTCACTTTGTCATTATGGGGTATTGTGTTAGATTGATGAGTAAAAATAAATAATTGTATACATTTTAGAATAAGGCTGTAACGTAACAAAATGTGGAAAAAGTCAAGGGGTCTGAATACTTTCCGAATGCACTGTAAACCCTCTCTCTCTCTTCTCTCTCTCCTCTTCTCTCTCTCTCTCTCTCTCTCTCTCTCTCTCTCTCTCTCTCGCTCTCACACGTATGCAGACACACATATAGACAAACAGACACACACAGACACACACACAAATGCTGCCTACCTCTGTCCCTTTCCTATAGCACACATACACACAACTGTGCTCCATGTACATGAAATCCCTGACCATCCAGCGCCTGCTTCCATAATCACAACCCATCTTCCCCATACCCCCGCCCAACACACACACACATGCGCACCCACCCACTCACAAACGCACGCACGCACGCACTCACGCACGCACGCACGCACGCACACACGCACGCACGCACGCACACACACACACACACACACACACACCACAGCATGTTGCCCTGCTCATTACAGTGGAGCAAGGGTGCCCTGAGGATGCAGGCAGGCAGGAGAGAGTCAGCCAGCCTGTCAGAGAGCAGAGAGCACACAGACAGACTAGCTAGCAGCCCCGTCCCCAGTCTAATCCCCAATCCCTGTTTGAGATGCAGGGCCAGGGTCAAGGATTACAATACACTCTGATTATCAAATAATGCATGCATTCTTATTCCAATGGAGCGTCAAGCTCCCCTTTCACCCAGAATACCCAACAAGAGAGGACAGAGAGTGTGTGTGTGTGCACCTTTGCTTTGTCATAGTCCCCTCCTGTCCCCTGTCTCCCTCCACTGGGCATTAACATGCATGGGCCATTGGGCCGTGTTAGAGCACATCAAGGCCCCAGAGGGAGAGGCCTGAGCTGGGGGAGGTCTGATGGGATGGTGGGGGCTAGAAGACCTGGAGGGATGAGGACTAGAGACTGGGGGTTCTGATGGGGGGGTAAAGAAAAGTGTTTATTCCGATCACACCCCAAAAGGTCAGTGGACGTGGCCCTGCCCTGGATAGGTCACTGGCTGTCTTTGATGTTGTCTCCATAGATCACCATTATTACTGTAGTCTATTGATCCCTATGGAGATGAGGCCTGACACCCTGCTATGGGAGGCTGTGGATGGGGTTAGGCTCTGGGTGCTGAGCCCCCTCCTCATCATGCATAGTAAGGGATGTTTGATGCTTACTGAGCTCTGCTCTGAAGGACACATACAATATACTGACACATGAAGGAACAATCACATCCCTAATAAAGGACAACTCTAATAATTGCATCTATAGTAATAAAGTAAATGTGTCTTTCACCTTAATCAGATCAAGACAACAACAACAACAACAAAAATTTAGACAAGAGCAACTCTTTCCAAGTGAACATGAATGAAAAACAAACGACCCTGGTCCCATAACCCAGAGTACTTTGTGGCAGACTGGCGGTTTTCGAGCATTTTGTCCCGGCAGCTCTGGGATCAGCTGGATTCCTGTTCCTGCTGGTCACCGTGGCTACYGGCCGAGTGGACGTGGTGTGAGCGTAGGGCAGTGCTCTGTCTCTGTCAGTGTGGCACTGCCATGTGCCCTGCCCGCTCGCCCATAACAATCACTCACTCCGTAAGATGACAACCCTGGCCACCTCTACTAATGCCCCGTCTTCAGTTCTCTGACTGTTCTCACAAAGTCAAAACTCTATAACCCATCTGAACCCCTTCAATGTGACTGAGGTGGATAATAGGAGGAGGTTGGTTTGATCTTGAAAGTGCCTAATTTGTCCTTTGTTACTGACAATGAGAGAGAGAGGGAGAGAGGGGGAGAGAAGAGGCGTAGAAGGGACGAGAGGGAGGGAGAAGAGGAGAGGGAGAGGAGAGAAGAGAAGCGAGAAGAGAGAGAGAGAGAGAGAGAAGAGAGAGAGAGAGAAGAGAGAGAGAGAGAGAGAGAGAGAGAGAGGAAGAGAGAGAGAGAGAGAAGAGAGATGAGAAGAGAGAGAGAGAGAGGAGAAAGGAGAGAGAGAGGAGAGAGAGAGAGGAGAGAACAGGGGGAGGCAGGAGAAGGAGAGGGAGGGAAGAGATAGGGAGAGCGAGAGAGGAGAGAAGAGAAGGGGAGGAAGGAGAGAGGGGAGAGAGAGAGAGAGGAGAGAGAGAGAGAGAAGAGAGAGAGAGAGAGAGAAGAGAGAGAGAGCAGAGAGAGAGAGAAGATAGAGAGAGAGAGGAAGGGGGAACAAGAGAGAGATAGAGACAGAGAATGAGTGAGAGAGGGAATGAGGGAAAGAGAGAAGCGCTGTGGGCTTCTAATGATGATTTACTGTAAGCCTGACCTTACTCCGTGACACCATTTCCTGAGAATGGTGTGTGTGCGTGCATATGTTTTGTGTGTCCTATGGGCTGGAGCTGGGTCTGGGTCTGGGCCCTGCCCCTTAGCCACGATCGCTAAGCTAGCAACTGTAAACCCATTTAAAAAAGATAATCATGATGCTGTAAAACTCCACTGCTAACTAAAATATTGCCTTTAACATGATCAGATATGCATTTCAGACCTTGTGTGCTGGTTATAGGCTGGTTAGTGTAAGAAGCTTTAGCTTGATGTCCATGCTTCACTAATCTTGTGATCAGGACCAGACAGGTCCCACTCTACTTCAGTATTATTGGATTGTTCGAGCAGTATTTTAGGAATATTTTCGTACAAAGAGAGTATAGAGAAAGTGAAAATACATTAAATCAATGAAATTACATTTCAATTACATTTCATAGTTTTTGCTATGACTGTATTGTTACATTCACCTGATTTCACTTCATACACACACACACGCACACGCACGCGCACGTGCACACACACACACACACACACACACACTACACTATACTCTGAATAGATCTAAAAGAGTAATGAGAGGTGCTTGAAAGACAAAGGTGTACTTGAGTGAACACGTGTAGGTTGGCACAACAGCCTGATTGAAAGAGTGCATACAGTACTGTTATGTGATCTCATTGGTGAAAGGCGTTATGAGTGTGTCTGGTCGTGCATGAGAGTGTGAATGCACTGTACATGGTTAAGGATGTTCTTATTGTTCTCTTCAAGAGTTCTCCAGGTCTGTGTTTCTGTGTGTGTTTCTGTGTGTGTTCTGTGTGTGTTCCGTGTGTGTTTCTGTGTGTGTT
>NC_036862.1:29645639-29654412 GCF_002910315.2 Salvelinus sp. IW2-2015
GGTTTTTGTTTGTTTGTGTTGTAGAATAGTGTGTGTGTGTTGTGAACTCTGGTGTGTAGTACCATAGGAGA
Organism: Salvelinus sp. IW2-2015; assembly: GCF_002910315.2. Taxonomy (NCBI): domain Eukaryota; kingdom Metazoa; phylum Chordata; class Actinopteri; order Salmoniformes; family Salmonidae; genus Salvelinus; species Salvelinus sp. IW2-2015. The sequence goes on from NC_036862.1 coordinate 29,645,711, forward strand.
AACCAGGCTTGAAGGGGCATCTCGTCTGGCTTGTGTCCGTTGTGTGTGTGTGGCTGGAGGTGCGGTGTGCGTGTAGACGTAGATCGGTGGCCTGCAAAAGTGCGCGTCGATAAGGCTTCATAGGTGTGCTGTGTTAATGACCAGCAGGTTAAATAATATATCACGTGTATGTCGAGGTGCAAAACAAGCGTCAAGCACCCTTCAAGAATGTCCAGTTGGCCCTGTTCAAGCCAATATTTCAGTAATCCTCTACAATCCGGCGTGCTCTCCGTGTAGTGAGTTTCGCTACAAGCAGTCACGAACGGCTAGGCTCGCCCACATTGTGGTGAAACAGGTCCAAGCCCATCCCCACTTAAAATTCCGTCCACTGGCCAGAATAGATGATAGAAGAATTGTGACACCTCCAAGACAAGAAGAGCCAGGAAGCCCAGAGCACGCTCGCTCCTCCGTGTAGTGCTCCAGCACCCTTAGTCAACCATGTACATCAGAGAAGAATTCAATTAACAAGGACCACTAGTCCTACAGCAACGCCAGTCCATTAGATATGAGAATAATCATCACCCCGAGAAGAGGCAAAGAATCATAATGTAATCGAAAGAATAGAATCGTGAATAGAGTGTTGGGAGAAAGTTGAGCCGTGGCCTAGAACTGGTCATCATATTCAGAACCGAACACCGTGGAGATGTCTAGAGCATAAGCGACAGCTATTACAGCCTGCCTACAGACAGAGAGAATCACACTAACCACGAGAATCAACGTCATCACATACGCACATCTCGACACTAGGCACTATTCAGCAGACATGCATGAATCAATCAGAGAAACCCAGATGCGTGAACTAAGGCGGATACAGTTGGAAAGTCGAGATGCAGGAGTACAACATGTGTAGTCCCCATAACACAGACAAACCCGCACTGGCCCAAACAGGCAGAATATACGTGCTTCCTACCCAACTTCACGAAGAACCAGCTCTGTACCTACCAACCACTCACCATATATGGTCCCTTAATCACTCACCACCAAACTATAGCCATCCTGAACAGGCCAGATACTTCAACAAAAGATCTCCACCAACCCAGTGCAAATATACAATTTCTTAGTGAATGTACCCAAATTGCACATCAACTCTGGAGAGGTAACCATCGGCGACCAATAATTGGTAAGATGGCAGTTAATGAGCAGTGGAAATTAATCCTGTAAATCAGCCTGCATGTACCATGTCTGATAGTATACAAGTGCATATTGTGGTAGATGAGACACTGGGTACATTGTGTTAAGGTAGTTGTATGATACATTTATTTAGCATGGTGTGTTCTTTGTTAATTTGTAGGGGATTTACAGCACCAGGATTCTGAAAGGACTGCTCGCCTGACGGAATCCCTTTACGGGTCCTTTGCATGCGTAGAATACATATCCGCGCAGTAGAATTTGAGCGCGCGACTAACTATCAGAATATTACAAAATATATAAATTCATGCAATCAACAATCGGTTGAAATCTTATAAACCAGAGGAGATGAAGAGCCCAGCGGTAGTCCTGGAAATCCCACTATCGTGGTCAGAATTAATTTAATATAAGTTTGGGAGAGGGGAACAGGAGGAGAGGTTAAAGAACCGGGTCCACCGAAAAAGAAAAATATACAGAAGTGTTGTTTCGGTAGGCTTTCAAGCAAGAGGTTGAATGCTCACAGCGCCCCCAATTTAGCATAGATTCACGAAGTAGAAAAACATAAATTATCGCTACCACGCAATTTCTGTATGTCACTCCACGAGAACTCCACTACAATATATTATTGATAGCGTTATCACAAAATCTAATATTAAGCTTATCACTAAACATACAATCACAACTCACAGCAGCAACTCTTTGTTGCCCGTTAGCGGTCACAATACAAACGTGACTCTCTTTGCCGTCACACTCACAAGCAGGAAGGAATGAACCAATTTCCCAAAACGTAAATCGATTACTATACAAATTCAATCTAATCAAATCACCACTAATAACAGACATACACTCCGTCAGCTGCTGTTTAGCCACCTTCGTGTCATTTGACAATATTCGAGAAGAGAAAACCAGAGCTGTGAGGTGACTTCTCTACACCGGTTAAAAGATCTGAGTTATATTGGGAAGGATGAGAGAGAAGAGGAAGAGATGTCAGACCTGAATGATGGACGAACCGAGAGACGTGAGATAATACTTCGAGATAATGTGATCACACTCGAAAGCGAGAATGACCCAGGATCACACACTGAGATGAATGTGCGAATATACTTACACAGACGACTTGGATGCAATTAATTTCCAAGACAAGAAACCCACCGAGGAGAGATGAGAGACCATCCTAGAAATCTATCTATGGTCGTTGATGAAATGTATTTATCCAGAATCTGACGTAGATTTTTGTATAAGAAGAAAGAAAGAGATAGAATACTATGAGTTCCACGACCGATAACTCTAGATCATGGAGGTGGTCTCGTACCGAGAGAGAGAGAGAGAGAGAGAGAGAGAGAGAGAGAGAGAGAGATAAAGCGCCACCACTGCTAACTGTAACTTTGTATCAAGGAAATGTAGATGCCCAGAGTTGTATGAAAGAGAAAGAAATCTAATGTTACTCCTGACGGAAGGCAATAGACAGTTGCTTCATGGCTTAACTCGTCTCAGTTGGGCTCTATTTGACTACACAGCTAGGGCATTGCCCACAAAGAAAATAGCACTTCATTGCAATATTTGAGGGACACATTGTCTATCTCGCATTTTATTGGTATGACTGAATGCTCCAGATGCTTCTCTTATGCACAGAGACGCAGTAAAAGCCAAATTAATAGCCATTACGACTCACTAACATTTGGCTAGCTGCAAACAGATGGAGACAGAAGCTGTTCAGGCAGAGCGCAACAAAGAAAGCTACTGTAGCGTTGGACAAAGTGCACAGTACTTCACAGAGAGAAAGTCCTTGTAGAGTTGAAGAGCCAATGCATTTCCACCGCCGGAATGTACTGTGGGGTTGAAAATCTCATGGAACAGATTAAAATGAAAAGACATTTACAGAGTAAATGTAGACTCAGAGCTTCAAAATCATTCACACACAGTACACAGAGCAGACACTAACAACCCAGCTTAACATGTCCGTTCCTACACCATGCAGACAGCAGCTACAATACAATGACATGCTAACAGGAAACTGTTTAAGGCACTTTAACCATGGCTAACGGAAGGTAGGCCTAAATCCTTAGCCTCCTCTCCCATCGCTCCCCCATCACTCTTCTGTTTCTCCCTCACCTCCCCCCTGTCTTTCCCCCATCTCTCTCTCATCTCGCACCCTCGCCTTTCCCACCTCCCCCCTGTCTTTCCCCCAACTCTCTCTCATCTCGCCCCCTCGCCTTTCCCACCTCCCCCGTCTCTCCCTCATCTCTCCCCCATCGCTCCACGCGCTGCATTTAAAGAATCAATTAAGGGAGAACACAGTGTCTGACCTTTATGGAAGTGGAAATTAAAAGAGCACCTCTCGCTCCTGGGAACAGAATCAGAAGGTTCTTTCTGGCTGCTTGTGTCTTTTAAATACACTTACTGTACACACACTCTTTACCCAATGGACAGCCCATATGGGTGACATTTAAGAGCCAATCATATGAGTGCAGTGAGTACTGCGTCGGCCACTGTACTGTATGAGATTGAGATTGATAACCACTGTACTGTATGAGATTGAGATTGATAACCACTGTACTGTATGAGATTGAGATTGATAACCACTGGATGTCATGGAATCAGGTGACTGTGTTCAGACGTGCATATATGACAGGACATATTTCATGTCCACAGGCTGCTATCCATGTACTACACTACTGTATAGATGCATGTATATCTGTGGTTATTTATACTGCATGAGCTTGTGTGGAGTGATTCACAGAGTTAGTTTGTTCCACAGTTAGCAGTTACAACCCCCCCCCKCCCCCCACCCCCCACCCCCCACACAAACACACACACACCCCACACACACGCAAACACATGCAAACACACTGTGTTGTGTGTCAACCGACCACTGGGGGTCCATGAGGCTCCTGTCTATACCTATGGCCCCCACAGACTGGAGTCACACAGTGGCAGATGGCCTGGCCCCCGGGCCCCCAGCGCTCAGCAGTGCAGTGCGTGGGACGAGAGCCACCTGACAGTAAGAAGCTAGGAAACACACACATGGCCACCTGCATGGGTGGAAGGAGCTTATCTGCCTTGACAGACATAGTTAGAGGTGAAGACACACACACACTAATGTGTTACTACATCAAGTCTCTGTCTTGACAAACACAGGGAAGCAAGGATGAGGCAACACACACAGAGAGTGCCACCTGTGCCAGCACATGAGACACCGAAGGGCAAAGGCATGTGTCTCCCAGGGCAGGGAGAGACTGAGGAGCCTGGCAGGAGTGAGCAAGTAGGCAGTGCATTCTTTCCCCCACCTACCCTCCATATCAGGTGGCATCGCTAATACAGATTAACACTCTGATGGGCAGATAGGCTCCCCCCCCCATACACACACATACATCCATTGCCATAGACAACAGATTTCAAGCTCATCACTTCCATTCTATCATTGTGGATGTGTGAAGTGTGTAAGGATGCACAGGAGCGATCCAGGCCAGGATTAGCTTCACTATCAGGGATGGATATCAGGTGAGGGGAGGGTGGAGGTTGGAGGGCCCAGGGTGGTGACTAAGGCTGAGGGAAGGGGAGGGGAGGGCAGGGGTGTTAAGGGGAATGCATGTGGGCAGGGTAAAGGGTTGAACAGTTCATTGATCCAGTGTATATGAAGAGTTCATAGAGAAGCCAGGTGTAATTCTGTCAGGGTGTGATAATACACGGGAGAAAGCAGAGATTGGAGATTTCCTCATTTCTACTTGAGCAAATACAAACACTGCATTATATATTACAATAAGAGCATCTGGGCAATTCCACAATAAAGGAATTGCGCTGAGACTCCGATTTCTCACTTAAAATGTATGCCAAACAAAAACCATTGATTTTGAAGTTTAATAGACCATACAACTCTATGCATAAGGACCACTTTAACAATTTACACTGAAGATTTTGCTAAAATCTCCTTCCGTTTTTTGTGTGTCCACATTGTCCAAAAACACTAGATAAATACAGTATCGTCTACGGATTAAGACTCAGTGATGTCTGCAGAAAGAATGGGGTGTCAGCTATGACATGACACGTTGACTTATAGAACATCTCTTTTGGTTATTGAACAACAGTAAATTAAGTGGATTTACACCTGGTAACGGATTTACGGTAAGGAAATTGTATCATGAGTCCCTGATCTGTACAACACAGAAAGGCATAATTATGGTTATGAATGTCATTATCCTTATGTTTCACAAGTTTGGACGTCATAGCACAGCACAGCAGAGTAGAGTAGAGCAGAATAGAGAAGGGTAGAGTAGAGTTCAGTACAGTGCAGTAGTGTACAGTACAATATACTCTACTCTACTTTTCTTTACTGCACTGTACTCTATTGTACTGTAATCTATTGTACTTTACTGTACTCTACACCACTGTGCTCTACTCACTGTACTGTACTGTACTTTACTGTACTTTACTGTGCTATCCAAACTTGTGAAACATACTTCTATGAAAGGTTCCGATTTGGTTTGCCTCTCTCTCTCTCTGTCTCGCCCTCTCTCTGCCTCTCTCTCTCTCTCTCGTCGTTTCCGTTCGTCTCGTCTCTCTGCGTCTCTGTCTGCTTCTCTCTCTGCCTCTCTCTCTGCCTCTCTCTCTGTCTCTCTCTCTCAATTCAATTCAATTAAATTAAATTTGCTTTATTGGCATGACGTAACAATGTACATATTGCCAAACTCTTATTTTGGATATTTACAACATAAAAATGAGAATCAAAATTGTCAACGGGACAACAGTAACAACAATAACCAAGTGTCAAAATAACCATACATTCAACAATAACAATAAGCATACAGTAGAGTACATGTGCAGGTTGATTTGTCTGTCAGAGACACTGTCCCTCAATTTATGGCAGGCAGCAATGTAGTGCACTGCCAACCCACAGCTCTCTGCGTCCTCCCCCAACAGGACGAGTAGCCTACTCGCATCAGAGAGGTCTTTGAAACCTTGAATAAGGGTTTCAAATTTGGGGAAATTACACTCTCTAATTGTTTTATATTTTTTACATTTTGTCAGGAAATGCAGCTCCGTCTCAGGTTCTGCTGTTGTGCAGTGGTTGCATAGCCTTTCCTCTACAAGGAACCAGGTTTTCCTGTGTCTACCCTTCTCAATGGCAAGGCTGTGCTCACTGAGCCTGTACTTTGTCAAGGTTTTTCTAAGGTTTTGATCAGTAACCATGGTCAAATATTTAGCCACAGTGTACTGTCGATTTAGGGCCAGATAGCACTGCATTTTGCTTTGTGTTTGTGCTTGTGTTTCCCAATAAGCAATATAGTTTTGTTTTGACTGTGTTGTAATTTGATTTATCCTGATTGATTGGATGTTCTGGTCCGGAGGCTTCAGTGTGTTAGTAGAACAGGTTTGTGAACTCAGCCCAATGACCAGCTGGATGAGGGGACTCGTTTCTTTGCTCAGCTCTTGGCATTGCAGGGCTTGGTAATGATATGAGAGGGTCACTGTATTTGAGATGTTTCCAAAAATGGTTTTATTATTAGTGGATATTGGCCTAATTCTGCCCTGCATGCATTGTTTGTAGTTTTCCTCTGGACATGTAGGAGAATCTTACAGAACTCTGCATGCAGGGTTTSAATGGGGTGTTTGTCCCATTTGATGAAATCTTGTTTTGCAAGTGGACCCCACACCTCACTGCCATAAAGTGCAATTGGTTCAATGACATATTCAATTCGTTTTAGCCAAATTTTAATAGGTATTTCAATTTCAATTTGCTTTTTAATGGCGTAGAATGCCCTGCGTGCTTTCTCTCTCAGCTCATTCACTGCCTCATTAAGGTGTCTGGTTGAGCTTATTTTTAAACCTAAGTAATTGTAGTGTGTGCAGTACTCTATATATTTTGTACCAATTGAGAACTTTGGTCTAATTCCCTGAGATCTGGATCTTCTCTGGAAAATCATTATTTTAGTCTTTTTGGGGTTTACTGCCAGGGCCCAGGTCTGGCAGTACTGCTCTAGCAGGTCCAGGCTCTGCTGTAGGCCATGTGCTGTGGGTGACAGCAGGCATAGGTCATCTGCGAAGAGTAGGCATTTAACRTCTGAATTGTGGAGACTAACAGRAGGGGCTGAGGATTTTTCTAGAKWAGTGYCCAKTTCYTTGATGTAAATATTGAAGAGTGCAGGGCTCAGATTGCAACCCTGACGAAGGCCCCGCCCCTGGTTAAAGAATTCTGTTCTTTTCTTGCCAATTTTAATGCTGCACGTATTGCCAGTATACATTGATTTAATTATGTCATATGTTTTACCCCCCTACACSACTTTCAATAACTTTGTAGAACAGTCCTGTATGCCAAATAGAATCAAATGCTTTTTGGAAGTCGATAAAGCAAGCATATATTTTGGTATTATTTTGGTGGACATGTTTATCTATCAGGGTGTGTAGGGTGTAAATATGATCAGTTGTGCGATGTTTTGGTATAAATCCAATTTGGCTTTTACTCAAGACATCGTGCTTATTAAGGAAGTTTAGAACTCTTACATTTATAATACTACAGAAAACCTTCCCCAGGTTACTGTTCACACAAATGCCTCTGTAATTGTTAGGGTCAAATTTGTCTGCGTTTTTTTWAAATTGGGGTTATGGGTCCTTGATTCCAGATGTCAGGGAAATAACCTACACTCAGGATCAAATTAAACAGTTTTAATATAGCCAATTGAAATTGGCTATATCTCTCTCTCTCGATTTTGATTGTCCTTTATAGCTTTTTCTAATCCATTCAACTTCTCATGAATTTGGCGTTGTTCTGCGTTTGTGTCAATTTGAACGGTGTTGTAGAGTGTTTTAAAATGGGTTGTCCATATGTCACCATTTTGTATCGCTAATTCCTCTTGTTTAGATTTTTTTAGTTTTTCCAATTTTGCCAGAAGTTGTTTGTGTTTATGGACTCCTCAATTAGTGTCAGCTGCTTGCTGTTGTACTGTGCTTTTTTGGTTCTGAGTGTACGTTTATAGAGTTTTAAAGTCTCACAGTAATGAAGGCGTAATTCACCATTATTTGGGTCTCTGTGCTTTTGGTTGGATAGTGTTCTAAGTTTTTTCCTTATCATTTTACAATCTGCATCAAACCAGTTGTCATCTGTGATCTTTTTTGTTTAGTTTTTTTATCAATTTCAATTGTGCTTCTTTTGTCCTTTTTCCTGAATATATAGTTGATGTTTTTACTGCTAAATTGATGCCTTCTTTACTGTGAGTGAATGTGGTATCCAGAAAGTTATCTAAGAGTGTTTGGATATTTTGGTTACAGGTTGCTTTCTGTTATTCTTCTGTGCTGTTTTGGGCCCATCTGTATGAATTTCTGATGTTGTACAGCTTACTGGGCTGTGAATGTGTGGTTGTTTCCATGTCTGTTCTTTTGAGGAACAACGTAATTTGGCTGTGATCAGACAGAGGTGTTAGTGGCTTGACAGTGAATGAGCTGAGAGAGAAAGGGTCAATGTCTGCGATCATATAGTCTTCTCTCTCTCCTGGCTGCTCTCTCTGCTTCTGCTCTGCTTCTTTCTCTCCCCTCTCGTTCTA
>NC_036862.1:29655665-29657189 GCF_002910315.2 Salvelinus sp. IW2-2015
AACTGTATGGCCAAGAGTGAGCATAATGTGAATCTCCTCCCAAAGTCCCCCGGTAACCTACTATTCAATGTAAGACCCAGCTTCTACAGAGCTGCAACATATCCCTTCGTTTTTGTTGTGGTCTGTCACTGTTGTTTTAGGGGAAGATTGAAACAGTTAGAAACAGATTGCCTTGTAATAACCTCTCTCTCTCCCTCTCTCTCTCCCTCTCTCTCTCTGCCTCTCTCTCTCCCTTTCTCTCTCTCCCTCTCTCTCTCACTCTCAAGTTAATGTCACCTCTCCCAGCTTTTACTGACATGTACCCATGAGCCCCCCTCTTTTCCATTCATTTGCAGTAATTCCGTTACCGATTCTTTGGGTAAATCCATGACCAATTTTGTAAAGGAATTACAAGTTTGAACTGATATCAGTAAAATCAGGTAGGTCTACCATTACTTGTTACTTCTGTGAACTTTTATTATCCTCCCTCCTCATGAGGGAGAGAAATTAGAAAATATCTTAAAGATATGGGGGTTTTGGTAACAGAATTACAAGGCACAAGGCAATATTTCTTAAACTTAAATCTAAGTGTTGATATTAGTTGGCAGGGGTCTGTCCTTCAACATTACCGTATTTCTGGTACCTTTTTAAGACTTTTTCTGGTAAATGTTTTGTAAGACCCCTTTTCCATCTGTTTATACAGAAATCAAAGCCTTTACTTATGCCTAATTTTTAGGTTGGAAAATGGTTGAAAAAATGTATCTGTCACGCCCTGGCCTTAGTATTCTTTGTTTTCTTTATGTTTTTTAGTTAGGTCAGGGTGTGACATGGGGAATGTATGTGTTTTTGTAGTGTSTAGTGTAGTTGTCTAGTTATGTCTATGGCTGCCTAGATTGGCTGCCTCTATGGCTGCCTAGATTGGCCATATTTAAGGCAGTCATAGGCATTGGGGTTTTGTGGGTAATTGTCTGTGTCTATGTTGCATGTTTGCACTAGTCTTTGATAGCTTCACGTTCGTCTGTTTGTTGTTTTGTTTCGTTGTCCTTCTTCTAATAAAGAGAAGATGTATTTTCCACACGCTGCGCCTTGGTCCTCTCTCTCTCCCATTGACAATCGTGACAGTATCTATGCCTTAATTTCCCAAATATATAGACTCTTAGCAACACATGTTGCTGCTCATTTGTCAATTTCTATGGAAATGCATGACTATTTGCTGGTCAAAATGAGGCTTCATGAAAGTACTGTTAACATAACTGTGGGTTAGTCCGGGTTTTCAGTGAATTTATGTAAATCACAAAGCTCATCTGCATTTCCTGTGGTACAATTCTCATCAACAAATTAAGATTCTACATCTCCTTTTCAGATTTAGTAGCTTAGACATATAGACTTGCACACAAACAACCACACACACACGCTGATGTGTAAGATAGTGTGCAGGTGTAGATAAAGACCACACATTCAGATTGTGCCTTATCTGCCTCTGTTGCAGCTTGGGTGAGACAGTGGAATACCCTGGCCAGGGCGGAACACACACACACACACACA
>NC_036862.1:29663209-29728665 GCF_002910315.2 Salvelinus sp. IW2-2015
CACACACACACACACACACACACACACACATATCTTCCACGTGTCGAGTTGGTGAAAACCTCCTCATATCAGCTTTGTGGTGTTGATGGTATGGGTTGGGCTAATGATTGGTTATCCAGTGATCTGGGATCCCATCAGTCTCCAGGCAGAGCCTTAAGCTCTCACTGCAACTCTCACTGCAACTCTCACTGCAACTCTCGCAGGCATGTTACTGTAATACTGGCAGGACACTGGAATCCCACAGGAGAGAAGAGGGAAGTTATTCAACCACCCCTCTCTCTCTCTCTCTCTCTCTCGCTCTCTCTCTCTCTCTCTCTCTGCCTCTCTCTCTCTCTTTCTCTCTCTGCCTCTCTCTCTCCATATCCCTCCTCTCTGCCCCCCTCCCCCTATCTCTCTCTCTCTCCCCCCACCTCACCCCCTCCCTCTCCCTCTCTCTGGCTCTCTCTCCATGCCCCTACTCTCTGGCCCCCCCCCCCTCTCTCTTTCTCCCTCTCCCGGTAATTTCCTCCGGTCTGGGGTGTAATGCAGCCGACGGAGAACAACAAGTTTATTATCACCAGAACACTGCAAGCCTTTTCCTCTGCCATGTTTATCTGACCCCCGCTCCACCTCCTTCCCCCCAAAATGGCGCTGGCAGCCAATCTATCAGTTTATGACTGCTACTTCATCACTGTCACTCCTGGCAGCTAAATTCAAGCTTCCAAATTCTGTTTCTACACACACATCTGCAGTGTTGTGATGCGTGGGCGAGCTGTGTATATCAGGTAAACAGGGGCTGCCTGGGGACAAGCTCTATAAAGCTGCTGCTTTTCATGGAGAGCCCTGGCTCAGTGTGCACTTCTGGGACCATGGGGTGACAAGTGTGTGTATGCATGCGTGCGTGAGTGTGTGTGTGCGTGTGTGTGTGTGTGTGTGTACGTGTGTACAGTGGTTGCAAACATTTCCCAATGGAGGCAGTACTCCCAGCAAACCATTAAGACAAACAAACTGGAATTTGTATATGTTTCCATGTTACAGAGCAGGGTGCCATAGCAAATGGAGAGGATGTTGCCATGGCCTTTCCATGGGCTAATTTAGAGATCTTGTACAAAAAGCTGAAGAGCATACGCACATCCAGGTAGTTTCCGCAGGTGCTGGAGTTTTAGGTGAATTCATGGAAAACAGAAAGGAAAACGCTGCACACTGCTGCTCATGCTCCCAGATGATATTTATTTATAACGTTTCGACTAATTTAGAGACACTATACGCCTCCAAGTGATGACAGCCCTTCTGAAGGCCCAATCTCCCACGTGACAGGCTAACTACATGTCTCAGACACATGGTACCAACAATTACTACCACACAACAAGGTAGTCATCTTTACAGACTGTTATAACAAACAGAGAGGACAGGGGAGGAGAGGAAAGAAGAGGAGAGGGGAAAACATAGGAAGGGGGAGGAAAGAGAAAGCAGAGAAGTGACAGAAAACCGGCGAGTGAGAAGAGAAACGAGACAAAGAGAAAAACAGAGGCAGAAGAAGAGGTAAGAAAGTAAAGGAGAAGTGAGAAGCAGGGTGTAACGGATRTCCTCTTCGTCGGATGAGGAGTAGCAAGGATCGGACCAATGTGCAGCGTSGTAAGTGTTCGTCATTTTATTCAACTGAACTGAACACTATAATACAAAGTAAACAAAAAAAGAACAACCGAAACAGTTCCGTCTGGAAACTAATACTAAGACAGAAAACAATCACCCACAACACACAATGAAAAACAGGCTACCTAAATATGGCTCCCAATCAGAGACAACGATAGACAGCTGCCTCTGATTGGGAACCACACCAGGCCAAACATAGAAAACCAACAACCTAGAAAAAATAACATAGACTGCCCACCCTAACTCACGCCCTGACCAAACTAAAATAGAGACACAAAAAAGGAACTAAGGTCAGGACGTGACACAGGGAGGGAGAGAGACAGCATACAAAGCAAGGAAAGGGGGAGCTAAGAAAGGAACAGAAAATAATAGGGAGCGGGAGTGATAGAAGGGAAAGAGGGAAGAGTGGGTAAGCAAGTGAGAGAGCGGGTGAGTGGGGAAAGAGAGATGCCTGGCGGGCCTGCAGATATCTGGCGGTGATGTACGAGGCAGGCAGAGAGCAGCGTACAGTGGAGGGAGAAGTAGAGGGAAAGAGAGGGGCGGTGTGGTGGCTGCCAGACAGCGGCTAAGTGATTAGGGACGCGCAGCGTAACCCTGCGCCATATTTAGCCGCGGCGGGGCACCGGGGCCCCAGCGCTCTCCTGGAGGGCCCACACCAGATGTTGGGAACTGTTGTGGCATGCGTGGCGGAACAGGGTGGCAGCGGGGTGGCACAGCAAGCCTGGGTTCCTGCAAGGATGACAGTTAATCTCCCCGTCTCCCTCCCCCACTAAATACACAGAAATGGAGAGAGAGAAACACAGACACTACATTCTCTCTCTCTTCACCCTCTCCTCTCCCTGCAGATACTAAGCTAACAAGTGCCCCCCCCTTCCCATTAGTCATCCCCTTTTCCTCTCCTCTCTCTCTCTATCTCTCTCTCTCTCGCTTTCTCTCTCTCTCTCTCATGGATGCTCTGCCGAAGGCTGACCAAGATAAAGTTTTGACTGGCAGGACCATTTGTTTTAATCAGGTATTTGCAGACACTTCCCTGACCTCCATTAGTTGAAATTTTAATTTAAATTAACCCCCACTACTACCCCAATTAACCCTCCTCCCCCGTCGCGAGTGCGAGCCACACTACCAGCATCTGTTCAAGGGGACCGGGGTCGGGCGAGCCGAGCGAGGAGAGTCGGGCACAGCGTGACCACAGACGGCGACACCATTCGGTTCGTTGTCATCGGAGAAAGAGAGAGGCGGGTATCACGTTGAGTGCACAGTGACTGTTCCGGGCTCTCCATGGGGCCCCGGGGGTCCTTGTRCCTGAGCACCGCTACACATGGCACAGTCTGGGCCAGCAGGAGGGAGAGAGGGAAAGAGGGAGGGAAGGTGAGAGGGAGATGGTGAGATGGTGATAATTATACTGTGGTTTATATCTTAAGCTATCCTTCTTCAGATAAGACTGTATTGGAGCATGCATGTGTTTTCTAGCCTGGAGGTACTATGGTGGGAGAGGCTGTTATTCAGCTGTCCTCCTATGCTGGTAGAGATGTACTGTAGGTCGATGGTAGACATGAGAGTAGACCTGGTGTGCAACGCACAGATGGTTAGGTGGATTTGTTTAGCCCCCCTCCCTGCATCCTTAGGGATACACACCAAACGGGTACTTCAGAGTGGGGTGCCATCCTCCTCAGCCCCCCATCATTCCAGCATCTCCAACCCCGCCTTGCACACTTGATCCACCAGTGGGGTGTGCACAACGCTAGATCACAACATTGTTGCATCAGCGCTAACTTTGAGACGACGCTGGACCCTTTCACTGCCCTCCCCTTCACCTGTATCCCCTCCCTCCATCCTACCAGAATGTGAACAAGGAGGAGGGGGGGGCTGAACAGGGACAAGGGGTAAGGGAGGGAGGGTACGATGTCCTGTAAAGGACAAAAGGTTTGTGGACCAAAAGGGTTGTGGACCTGCCTCCTGCCTCTTGTAGTCACACAGAGTCATCCCTCATATAGGACCCCCCACTCTTCAGGACTGTCCCTAACCTAACCTAACCTCACCTAACCCTCCCAACCCCAGCACAGTCTGTCTGTGGACCAAAGCCTCAGAGTGGAGGGTGTGGGGAGATGGGGTGAGAGGTCAGGGGACAGACCCTAGGTGGGCTATGCCCTTGAGCAAGGTGCTTTAACTGCACTGCATCCCCTCAGCTCCAAGTCCTCACTATGGACAGTGTAGTCAGGAGAGGCCAGTATGTTTCTGACTAAATGGTAAATTACCGCATTAACCACCACTTTAACAAATTGTCCAGGAGGAGATTGCGATTTCAAATTAAATCGTTAAACAAGTAAATAAATGGTATATCGTGACCGAGCAAAGGAGTGGTGAATATTCCATGTCAGAAGGAAATAGATTATGTAAACTCTGCAACCCCAGATCCAAGTCTGATAAATCTCGCCTGTCTGGCGAAGCTGGTACATGCTAACTCACTCAGTGGGGGACGAATAGGCTGTGTCTTTGTGGCCAAAGTACAGCCTCCTCGCGCCTACATTTAATACATTTAATACATTAACCTACCTGCAAATGCTTCCCAGTTTCGGAATCCCAATCATGGGCTTCCATCGCGCTGGCCACGTCCATCGGGGGAACAAATTACAGTGGGGATTAGGATTGAGAGGAATAACCCAGTGTTTTATCAGCAGGGCCATGTTCCAGCACAGAGTGAGCTGCTTATATTTCAGGTAAACATAATCCAGATTCTGCTCTCCAGGGGTAGATTCAATTAAGATACAGGACAACTTTGTTAATGCGGCTGTATCTTAATACCCCTACTATTTCTGGTAATGAATCTGGGTTTAGGGGTGGAGCTAAAATAGGAGGTAGAGACAGGGACAGAGAGGGATGATACTAGTGTTGCTGCTGCTGCTGTTGCTATTGCTGTTCTTGCTGCTGCTGCTGCTGCTGCTGCTGTTGCTGCTGTTGCTGCTTTTGCGGTTGCTACTGTTGTTGCTGTTGTTGTTGCTGTTGTTGCTGTTGCTGTTGCTGTTGCTGCTGTTGCTGCTTTTGCTGTTGCTGCTTTTGTGGTTGTTACTGTTGTTGCTGTTGTTGTTGCTGTTGTTGTTGCTGTTGCATGTTGCCTGCTGTTGCTGCTTTTGCTGTTTGCTGCGTTTGCTGTTGCTGCTTTTGCTGTTGCTACTCTGGTTGCTGTTGTTGTTGCTGTTGTTGTTGTTGCTGTTGCTGTTGCTGCTGTTGCTGCTTTTGCTGTTGTTGTTGTGTTGCTGTTGCTGTGTGTTGCTGCTGTTGCTACTCTTGTGCTGTTGTTGTGTTGTTGTGTTGTGTTGCTGTTTGTTGTTGTTGCTGCTGGGCTGTTGCTGTTGCTGCTTTTGCTGTTGCTACTGCTGTTGCTGTTGCTGTTGCTGTTGCTGTTGCTGTTGCTGTTTGCTGTGTCTGCTTGCTGCTGCTGCGGCTGTGCTGTGCTTCCTGTTGCTGTTGCTGCTTTTGCTGTTGCTACATTTGTTGCTGTTGCTGCAGTTGCTGTTGTTGCTGCAGTTGCTGCTAGGGATGGACCCGATAACCTTAACCCCAGGAGTTGGTCATCAGCACAACAACCACCTCACTGGATCTCCAGACAGCCACTCCCATATCCAATAGACATGTGATGAGGGGAACACCCTCTGGATGTTAAGACAGTATGTACCCACTGGGCAAAGATGTAATTTCAACATCTAGTTTTGATTTAGATTRGGTTGATTTATCAACTAATGTGAATTCAATGTGAAATCAACAAAATAATTAAACTTTTCACTAGATTAAGGTTAAAATATACGTGAAACAAAATAGGAAATTCCATTATGTTGATGACTTTATACAAATCTGTTCTCCATGTTGATTCAACGTCAACACATTGCATTTCTTTGCTGAAATGACATGGAAACAGTTTTTGTCAAGTGGGTATTGACAGTGACAGTCTGGTGTTAGAACAGGACATTAAAAGTGGATCCGGGGAGGGGAGGGAAGGGCTCTCTGGCTCTGTGGACTTAAGCCGCTGGGAGGCCACAGAGACTCTGAGTCTTATTCAGATGATGTGCTGCAGATGCTTGTCCTTGAAGAAAGGAAATTAGAGGCCACACCAAGTCAAAGGGAACGGGGAGAAGGAGAGAAAGCGATAGAAGAATAGTGAGAGAGAAGAGTGAAGGGGAGAGATATGGATAGATAGAGGGGAAAAGCCTGAGTTGTTCACAGGGAGGATGATGTACGGAGCACTGACTCTGACAGAAATGTAACCACGGGACGAAGCAGACAATCCCCTCTCAGGAAACAGAGATCAAAGGGGATATAAGTAGTCAGGACTTGTTCCTTGCAATTCAACAGCCAGGCATCCAGCTCTACTTTACTTTTCACTCCATGTTGAGTCTCTAGCTCCCAGCGCGAGCGGAGACAGAGCATCGGCGCTTCGGCACAAGGCTTTGAACAGCTTGAACAGCATTCCCGGGGAAGCTTTGGAATTCCCGTTCAAAAAAATGAATGTCCTTGGAAAAGTAGAATATTTTTAGAAGGTGATGATGACAAACATTTCTTACAGTGGAAGAATGCTCACTGCTTTTGTTCTCTCAAGGTCTCAAATTCCCCTTAGTCCATAATTCTTATTCGTCCTAATCAGAGTCCTAATCATCCTCTCAGAAGACATATGGACAAACCCTTTGACCTACTATTGAACTGTGATCACATACTGTACGTACTATACATGCAGACATTGTCCATACCCTCATTTACTATGACATTCTTTCTGCAGCTACAACGTTCCATATGGAAAAGAAAAAGGAAAGACAATATACAGTTTTTCCAATAGGAATCTATGAGGACACATCTCCACCTTGCATGAAGCAGCAGATTATACAGGGAGAATGAGTGTGTCCACCACCTAATAACAGTTGGGAGAGAGTAAGAGCATGTACTGTTAGCATTGACAGCACAAAGATAGAGAAGAGTGTGAGGTTATAGCCATGCAAGAGGAACACATATCTGTGCATAGATAGCAAGAAATTGAGAGGGAGGGGAAAGACTGATAGAGACAGAAAAAGAAAGAGAGAGACGGAGAAAGGCAGAGAATAATCGAAGCACCGAAAAGACTAATAGTACCAGAATGCAGAACCACACAGAGGCAGAAAAAAGCTGAGAAGGAGAGAGGAGATGAGGGATGAGGGGCAGGGTAATTTATTATTTGTCTTGTTTTTACAAACGCCGTTCTCAGAGACATTCAATTTATTCCTGAGCGTGGGAGCAGTGGCGTCTTGGCATGAGGGGACGTCATGTCAGCACCATGGAGAGACACACGCCAGTCCAACAGCATTACAACCCCTCAGTCTCTACAATCTCCACAGGAGACTGACAGAGAGAGAGGAGAGGGGGGGGGGGGGCTGTCCTCTTTCTCAGTGTAGACCGAGATCCCCAGAGTAAGACCAGACCCCCAGGAGTTAGACGCAGGACCCCCAGAGTCAAGACCAGAACCCAGGAGTGAGACCAGACCCCCAGAGTAAGACCAGACCCAGGATAGACCAGACCCCAGGAGTAAGACCAGACCCCCAGGATTTAATACAGATCCCCAGGAGTTATGCCAGACCCCCAGGAGTAAGACCATAGCCCCAGGAGTTAGACCAGACCCCCAGGAGTAAGCCAGACCCAAGCAGTAAAGACCAGACCCCCAGGATAAGACCAGATCCTCAGGTAATACAGATCCAAGGAATTATACCAGACCCCAGGGAGTAAGACCATACCCCCAGGAAGTTAGACCAGACCCCCAGGAGTTTAGACCAGACCCAGGAGTAAGACCAGACCCCCAGGGATTAGACCAGACCCCCAGGAGTTTATAGACCGACCACCAGGAGTTAAGACCAGACCACATGGTTAGACCAGACCCCATGGAGTTTAGACCAGGACCCCAGGAGTGTAGACCAGACCACCAGGAAGTAAGGACCAGCCCCCAGGAGTTAAGACCGATCCCCCAGGAGTGTATACCAGACCCCAGGAGTAGACCATACCCCCAGGGTTAGACCAGACACAAGGGTTAGACCAGACCACGAGGAGTTAGACCAGACCCCAGGAGTAAGACCAGACCCCCAGGAGATAGACCAGACCACCAGGAGTTAGACCAGATCCCCATGAGATAGACCAGACCACCAGGAATTAGACCAGACCCCAGGAGTAATACAGATCCCCAGGAGTTAGACCAGACCCCCAGTGTGACAGGCTTTCAGTCTCCCATCTCCTCGGGAGAGAGAGATGGTCCTCCCTGGTTGACAGTTGCACATCCTCAGCAATCCTACCCAATTTCCCAGAGAAAGACAGAGAGAGAGAGACCAGTACCCCCCTGTGACAAATCAAATCAAATGTTATTTGTCACATGCACCCAGAGAGAGCGAGAGACCAGCACCCCTCTGTAACAAATCAAATCAAATCAAATGTTATTTGTCACATGCACCCAGAGAGAGACCAGTTACCTCGGTGGCAAATCAAATCAAATCAAATGTTATTTGTCACATGCACCCAGAGAGAGACCAGTTACCTCGGTGGCAAATCAAATAAAATCAAATGTTATTTGTCACATGCACCCAGAGAGAGACCAGTTACCTCGGTGGCAAATCAAATCAAATCAAATGTTATTTGTCACATGCGCTGAATACAACATGTGTAGACCTTACCGTGAAATGCTTACTTACAAGGCCTTAACCAACAATGCAGTCCAAGAAATAGTTAAGTTAAGAAAATATTTACTAAATAAACTAAAGCAAAAAATGTATGAAAAAGTAACACAATAAAACAACAATTCTGAAGCTATTTAGCTAGGGTACCGGTACCGAGTCAATGTGCAGGGGTACAGGTTAGTCTCTCCACCTCCCCAGCAGTTAGGTCCTCTATGCATGACATCCCCTCACAGTCTCTCCAGGAACCCTTCAGGAGACAGAGAGCAGTGGGGGATTTCTCTCCAGGAACCCCTCAGGAGACAGAGAGCAGTGTGGGGTCTCTCTCCAGGAACCCCTCAGGAGACAGAGAGCAGTGTGGGGTCTCTCTCCAGGAATCCCTCAGGAGACAGAGAGCCTGTCTCTTATACACATCTAGATGTGTATAAGAGAGCAGTGTGGGGTCTCTCTCCAGGAACCCCTCAGGAGACAGAGAGCAGTGTGGGGTCTCTCTCCAGGAACCCCTCAGGAGACAGAGAGCAGTGTGGGGTCTCTCTCCAGGAACCCCTCAGGAGACAGAGAGCAGTGTGGGGTCTCTCTCCAGGAACCCCTCAGGAGACAGAGAGCAGTGTGGGGTCTCTCTCCAGGAATCCCTCAGGAGACAGAGAGCAGTGTGGATTCTCACTCCAAGAACACCTCAAGGAGTCTGAAGAAAAAGAGGATGACAAACAGGGCCTGATTGAGGTGCCTTCGCTTTCCACTTCCTGCTCCCCACCCCAGAGTTAAGCCAACATAGAGGAATTCTTCACCAACCCCTCCCCCTCCCGAACTGCTACCATCCTGTAATCCGACAGATTAATGGCAGAGCATGAAATGTGGCGTTTACGTTGACAAAAGTTACACGTCGGGGGTTGGCGGGCTTGGGTGCGGTGGATTACGGCGTGCAGGCATAATTTGATTGAGCTGCCAATTTGCTGCGTGTGCACTCCTCCCACCAATGACGACTTTGCGGTCTCACTTCTGAGGAAGTTTACGTTGGAGCTGCGGAGAGCCTTGTTCGGGGGAGGGGCAGTCGTTCCAGTCGTACTAAAGCCCCCATACCGACCACACCCTCCCTCCCCCCAGATGACTGTCACAGCACCCATGTCACCCTACCACAGTAGGGCAGTCAGGTGGGAATTTTCAACCAGTTTCCGAAGGGTACATTTCAAAAAGACCCCAAGAACCTGCACCCATAGGCCAGGGGTGGGAGCTCAATCAGATGTCAAAGTTAGCATGTACAGCGTAACACCTATAGTGTGTCCCTGGTGTGAACTTCTGAGGTCATTGTGATTCCTAACTGCCCTATAGCAGGAACGCTTGTCTCCAATTATCTGCACACACCTGTCATCAGTCTCAATCCCACCAGTTTGTGTGTGTGTGAGTGGGGAGGAGAGGACACATCCAATCAAACCAGTGTAGACTTGTCCCATTGCCCGCCACATCCTCCCCCCTCCTTGAAATAATACTCATAATTCGAGGGGAGGGGGTCGCTCTTCAGCATCATTCAAAAGACATTTCCAAACTATCGCTCAAAATGACAGAGGTAGGCACTGGGGGTGAGCCCCTAAACAATCCCGCTCATTCACACCTCTCTGCAGCGTTCTTCCACCCCCCCCCCCCCCCCCCCCCCCCCCCCCCCCCCCCACACACAATTAATCCCAGCAAAACACGTCTGATTGAATCTTTTCAAGCAAATCCTTCGCCTTGGCTTTTGTTGGTTCACTCCTTGTCAGTATCTATTAAAGTATGTTATTCATTCTCCGGAACTGGCCATCTTTACAAAATATGGAGCAGAAAGAAAGAAGGGAGGAGAAAGGGAAACCAAAACCTCTGGCGCAGACTGATCCCACTGTCTTCAACTTTAATCAACTGTACGTTGACCGCTTGTCATCTCTCTCTCCCTCTCCCTTCTTATCTCTCTCTCTCTTTCTCTCCCTTTCTCTCTCCCTCTCTCTCTGTAATAATGGGCTGTTTGGAATGCAGGAGGCAAGCTCCACATCAATCATTCGCCCCGGTCTCTCCCCCCCCACACCCCACCCCCGTCTCCCACCCCCTATTCTCCGCAATAAATATGCAAATGAGCTGAAGCCAGTCATTGGTAATTTCAAACTCGGCTCACTAGTGGTAAAAAAGGACACAAATGTATTAATTGCCGGCGGCCGAAGGAATCCCATTTCTGTAGGCATTGATTACAAAGGCGGCATGAGTGATTTCGGATGGGGGGGCAAGGGGGGTTGATGGGTGCAAAATCCAGTTAAGAAGACTGGGGGTGGCATGGAAGTGGGGTGCGATATAAAAATAATAATCAAATCAAGCTTTATTTCTACAGCACACTTCAGACATGGAATGCAACACAATGCCCTTCACAGGAAAAAACTATGAAAAACAATGAAAATAAAAACTACACAACCAACATAAGAAGATAAAAAACTAAAGAATAACAATAAAAAGTGAAAGACTAAAAAGCACCCTAACACGGAACCCAAACCGGCTGCGCGCGTGCGCCATCGTGCATACATTTATTTTGTCCCCCCACAAAAACGCGATCACGACACGCAGGTTAAAACATCAAAACAAACTCTGAACCAATGACATTAATTTGGGGACAGCTCGAAAAGCATTAAACCTGTATTGCAATTTAGCTAGCTAGCTTGCACTTGCTAGCTACGTTGTCCTAGAGATGGCACGTGGGTACCTGCTTCTATAAACTAATGAGGAGATGGGAGAGGCAGGACTTGCAGCGTGATCTGCGTCAGAAATAGAACTGATTTCTATTTTAGCCCTTGGCAAGGCAAACCCTCCTTGGATCGTGCGAGCAGTGTGGGTGCAATAATTGAATAACATAGATTTCTAAATTTATTTTGCAACGCTCACGCACGCGACGCGAGCGGTGTGGTCAGCCTGTAAGGAAAAGCAAAGCTAAAAAGGTGTGTTTTAAGATCTCTTTTAAATATGTCCACAGTTTCGGCCCCCCTCAGGTTCTCTGACAGGTTATTCCAGAGGCTGGGGGCATAGTAGATAGCTTACGGAGATAGCTTACGGAGATAGATTACAAAGGTTTTAACAAACTGGGATACCTTCACAGCCTAGTTAGGACTGGTTATTTAGGGTTTCCAATACAACATCTAAATCTAGATCTGGCCAGGATGGGCAACCTTTGTCCAAACACACAGACGTTCAAAAGCACACATACGCACGCACACACACTACACCTAGTGCACATGTATGTGTGCTTGTCCTACCTGGGCAGTGTACAACCCCCCCTCCCACAGGAAACAGGGACCTCGACACGCTCAATGCACAGCTGGCTCTACTAATGTGAGATTATGTCGCGTGGAGACCCAATTATCCACCATTGATCCCAAACAACTCCTAATGGCTCACAGAGCAGCAATGTGCAGAGAGGTACTACGGCCCACTTGGGTGCATCCGTATGTGTACACATGCAAATTCTAGTGGGAGATGAGGTGCTCAAGGTGAAGGTGAACCATTTCTTTCTGCTGGGTCAGATTTAGGACTGATGTGGCGTGTGTGTGTGTGTGTGGTGTGTGTGTTGTTGTGTGTGTGGTGTTGTGTGTGTTGTTGTGTGTGTGTGTGTGTGTGTGGTGTGTGTGTGTGTGTGTTGTGTGTGTGTGTGGTGTGTGTGTGTGTGTGTGTGTGTGTGTGTGTGTGTGTGTGTGTGTGTGTGTGTGTGTTGTGTGTGTGTTGCGCTTGTTATGTGCGTTTGTGCGTGCATGTGCATGTGTGTGTTTGCGGGTGTTTTGGAGGGGTTTCCCGGATTAGTATAGAGACAAACTGGTCGTTAAACACAACATACACAGACAAAAAAAAAGAACCTGACAAACCTTCAATGCCAGTAAGCTGCTTCACTTTGTTTTAGTAATTAATCCTAACGTGCTTTGTCTCCATCCAGACATTTTCATGGGGCTTGCCAAGCATTCAAGATTGCCAATTGAGCAATGACAATAACATTGACAAAAGCAACAAGCTTAACATCAGTTAGGTATTTTTTCTGTGTGTATGTGTGTCTGTGCGCGTGTGTGTGTGCATGCGTGTGTGCAAGCTGCAAATACCTGAAAAGCCCCATCGTTTCACAGACCAGGCTGTATATGCATGGCCGAGCTGAGCCAAAAGTTAAAGAAAAACCACCACAATAAAATAACAGCCATACCCAACATGGCTGCTGTCCAAGGAATCCTATCTCCCATAAATGATGGCCGTAAACTTTTGCCGCCGTGCGGGCTAATTAATTCCTGTACTATACACAAAAGGAAATGTCGGGTGACAAATGGGAGCAGGACTTAAAAGCTGCCAGGTCTGCAAAACATTTTCTACTCCAATTTATAAGCAATTTTGCAGTAAATCATCAACCAGAACTGGCTACTTTGGGAGGCAATGCGGCTGAGACAGCATGCACACAGAACCGTTTTGGAGGCAGGAGGAGGAGGGTCGGGGAAATGGACAAACAGAGAAGAGGGAGAAAACAATGGACGTAACCTCTTAAAAACCAGGAAAAACCAGACAAATAGTCAAAATACATTTTTGTCATTTAGCAGACGTTCTTCTCCAAAATGACTTACAGGAGTAATGAGGGTTAAGTACCTTGCTCAAGGGCACATCAACTGATTTTCACCTAGTCAGCTCTGGGGTTCAAAGCAGCAAAAAATAGGCCTGTAAGGGTGTGTATCAGAGACTATGCTGCTATTACAATTGCTTGCTCTTTCTCTTTCCAACCATGGTTCTATAAACCAAATATTGGTAATACTTTTTTTATGAAGGAAGAAGTGCAAGGCACTCAAAAAACAGATGGTTCCAGCCTTCCCTGTGCCAACAGTAAGCCGGGGAACAGTCCAGTATTCCAAATATCTATTCGACAAGGGCCTACAACAACACAAGACGTATAACCAGCTCCTATGGCGAATGATGGAGGGCAGTATCTAACTCAGGTGGAGAGCTCACTTTGGGCCAGCATTGATCTGGTGCTGAAGCTAATGCAAATACATGGGAGGTGATGGACAGCTAGTGAACTGCTTTACACCGTCTCTCGGAATTAGCCTTCGTGCTTCACACAGGCCTTTATCAATGTCTCTGGACTGGGAGCTATCTGAATGGAACTGATTCACTCAGTGGACAAGACAGTGACAGAGTGGGTAGATTCACAGCCATGGTTTAAAGACTTGTTACATACATTAAATCAGTGTTTAAGGCGTTTTCATTCAGATGGGGCCTAAAAAATACTAATTTGATTGTGAATGCTTTCCCTTTCATGAAACTGTTGTTTTTTTCTTCCGTTTTGTTCCCAAATGCCTTACCTGCTCATCAATTACACCCCATTATCAGTTCCATGGTCCCTTTTTAAATATATTCAGGTTGGGCAAAACAAAGTTTGTGTCAACAAACATTGTGACAATGATTTATCCACAAACTAACAGCAATTTCATTCAACAGCCTCTTGGTGTGGCAGCTGTTTATTATATTTGAAAGCATTGGATTTGAGGAGGCCCCTTATCTGGTTAATGATAATCTAGCCTGACGGAAGGGGAATTCATTGAGGTTAAAGCAGGTGAAGAGAATGGGCACTGGTTCTACCTTACCCCCCTCCATGGCTCCTTGGCCCACATCTCCATGCCCAACATGGAGACTCTTGTACTGGGTCGAGGAAGGGCCCTTCAGGTACCTGTTGTTGTGTTCTCCAGCGAGAGCCCACATTGGCCCCAAATGCTTCATTAGCTCTCCTGGACCACTCCACGTCCATCAGCCAGGGTGGGGGGGAAGCATCTGCATCTAGATGTGATCACAGGCTTGAGTGGCTCCAGCCCACACATAATGCCTGTAATTGAAATAAACAAACATGGCAATGCAAAATAACACATTGCCACAAATCACGCATATCTCAGCTCAAGTGTGAGGCATCTGTTTCACTGCCTAAGCGTAGGCTTTTCAATTGTAGCCCCCCCCCTCCTCACATCCTCACACCACTCTGCAAAATAAAACACGACAAAGGGTCCAACATCCCCTTTTAGAAAAGTTCATGAATATCTCTCCATAATGCCAGCCAGCCATGGTTAACCAACAGTGCAGTTCAAGAAGAAGAAAAGATTTACCAAGTAGACTAAAATAAAAAGTAATAATAAAAGTTAACACAATAAGAATAACAATAATGAGGCTATATACAGGGGGCACCGGTACTGAGTCAGTGTGCAGGGGTACAGGCTAGTTGAGGTAATCTGTACATGTAGGTGTGGGTGAAGTGACTATGCATAGGTAACAAACAAACAGCGAGTAGCACCAGTGTACAAAGGGGGATGGGGGAGGAGTGGGGGGGGTCAATGTAAGTTGTCCAGTGGCGATTTTATGAATTGTTCAGCAGTCTTATGGCTTGACCACCTACAGACCCTCCACCACACACAGCAAAGACTCCAGACCACCAAACAGACCCGATACCACCACACAGCAAAAGCGAACATACCAGACCACAACAGACCCTTCCAAACACACACAGAAAAGACTCCAGGACCACACTACAAACCCCCACACCTCACAGCACAACAGAAAGATCTCACAGACCACCTACAGACCCCTCCACCACACTACAGAAAGAACTCTCAGGACCACACACACCCTCCACACACACAGAAGACTCCAGGACCACACACAGCACCGCCCACGCACACACAGGAAAAGACTCCAGCCCACCTACAGAACCCCACCCACACACAGAAAGAACTCAGAACCACCTACAGACCCAGTTCCAACCACACACAAAAGAACTACAGGACCACCTACAGACCCTCCATCACACCAACAGAAGACTCCAGACCACCTACAGACCCCCCACCCCACACAGAAAGACTCCACATACAGACCCGACCACACAGACCAGACACTACCAGCTCACACACACAGATAAGACTCCAGACACCTACGACCCTCCACCACCACACAGAAAGACTCCAGACCACCAACAGACCTTCCACAAACACACAGAAGACTCCAGACACCTACAGGACCCCACTCACACACAAAGGACTCCAGAACCCACTACAGACCCCGCAACACACACACGAAAGACTCCAGACACCTACAGACCCGCCACACCCACACAGAAAGACTCACAGACCACCTTACCAGACCCTCCACACACACAAAAACACCACCACAGACCACCACAAAAAGACTCCAACACCTACAGACCCTCCGACCACACAACAGAAAGACTCACAGAACCACCACAGACCTCCACCACACACAGAAAGACCCAGACACCTACAGACCCTCCACCACACACAGAAAGACTCCAGGACTCACCTACGACCCCTCCACCACACACAGAAAAGACTCCAGACCACCTACAGACCCTCCACACACACAGAAAGACTCCAGACCACTACAGACCCACCACACACATAAAGACTCCAGACCACCTACAGACCCTCCACCACACACAGAAAGACTCCAGACCACCTACAGACCCTCCACCACACACAGAAAGACTCCAGACCACCTACCGACCCTCCACCACACACAGAAAGACTACAGCAACGATGTGGAATATCACTCCCATTCATCTTACAGACCTCCCCCTGACTTGAACTTTAATGATTTATTTTCTATGTACAGTAATTCTGGAAGCCAATCTTTTCCATTATAAAGTTTGGCAGGAGTGGTAAAAAAAAGAGAGGAATTGAAGTCTAATTAATTATTTCCAGCTTTTGTTTCTAATTAACTGCATGGCTAGTCCACTCTGTAAAGGTTCTGCTGTAGCTGAAAAGGGGTGTGTCAGGACAGTCTCATTTTACAGATGTAGAGTCTAGAGACGCCCGTAGAACCCAATGCTGCCACACCCACTCATTGCACACGCATGTTGTTATCCAACTTATTGCCAGTCTACAAACCATCTGCAGAGACCTATATACAGTATTAGTGCTTGTAGACATGTGAGCCTACTATAACAATGCTGATTATATCTTAAATGCTCAAACTATACAATTATAACAGCATAAGGAGTGCTGGGTTCTGATCTAGTGGTAGGTAGGGCTGCTGCCCCCAAACCACACACTGTCCCTGGAGGCATGTTAAAACTCTGACTGCGCCACTTTCCATTCTATGCCCCTCTCCTCAATCTCCCCATCTTAATCACTTCTTCACGGTATCTATAAATAAAAATGACAAAATATGTTTAAATTAAAGATTACCATAAGGATCTGCTATTCAGGTCTTCTACAGTTACTATGATTAATGACAGCCAACTGTCATATTCCCATAAACATAGCACATCGGAGGAATGGAATTAATGGAACGGTATCAAACATATGGAAACCATATGTTTGACTATGTTCCATTTATTCTATTCCAGCCATTACAATGAGCCTGTTCTCCTATAGCTCCTCCCACCAGCCTCATCTGCAGCACGAGTAGAATCATACAGCTCCTTCTACTCCTCTAAAACCTTTTAACATACATCACACATGATTGTAGCTGAGGAACGTTGTGAAATGACAAGTGCATTCAAAGACATGCTACAGGAATGCCCCTACTGATATATTTTGTGTTTAGACTATATTGACTTTATGTATTATTCATTTGCACATAACATAAATACTGACAAACAGTAGATACATGCCACAATACGCAGGCACACACACACACACACACACACACACACACACACACACACACACACACANAAGGAGTGATGGGTTCTTTAGAACAGCATAAGGAGTGATGGGTTCTTTAGAACAGCATAAGGAGTGATGGGTTCTTTAGAACAACATAAGGAGTGGTGGGTTCTTTAGAACAGCATAAGGAGTGATGGGTTCTTTAGAACAGCCTAAGGAGTGCTGGGTTCTTTAGAACAGCATTAGAAGTGATGGGTTCTGGTCTAGATGTAGGTAGTGCTACTGCCCCCAAAACACACACTGCCCCTGGAAACGTAGGCTCAAACTCTGACTGCACCACTTTCCATTTCCTCTCCTCTATGTCCCCATCTCAATCACTTCATTGTATATAACAATAAAAACGACAAAATATGTTTAAATAAAAGATCACCAGGCTGTATCACAACCGACCGTGATTGGTTGTCCCATAGGGCGGCGAACAATTGGTACAGCGTCGTCRGTGTTAGGTTTAGGCTGCAATACAATGCAATACGAAGATACTGTAGAACAGAACACACACACGCACAGGCGCACACACACACTTACATACACACATACATACACACACAATTTTATGTGTAATCCGTCATCTTGCCTATGGTTTTAATTCCTGTTAACTGCATGGTTTCATGCCGCTGCTCTATACATTCTAATAGAATTGAATAACAGAGCTGCTTGGCTGCACTTGCACAAGCCTGCTTTAATTGGAATGAATGTTTTAAAAAAGGACGAAATATCCTGTCAGATTTTTCTAAGGTAAAGGACAGTGTGTTGCTGTGTTGAGCAAAGAGCACATTCCCCAAAACTGCTGGGAGTTAGTGTTAAAATTGGAAGAACTGTTTCCGCTCGCAGAAGCAAATCAAAGTGGATGCTTTCAGATACCTAAAATAAAGAACATACTGTATGTATTGGTTAGGGATTATGTACAAACCATTTTCTATTTTTAGCCAAAATGTTCTGAAAGCTGTTATTCAGCAAGTTTATATGAACATCCTCTTGTTTCCATGCACACACACATGCATACACACAACTACACACACACACACACTCAATCACACACACACACATACATACAGGTACCAAACAGGAAACAGTGTTGGTGTAGTTTATTCCCTCCCAGCATACATGCTTAGTGCTCAGACCCATTCCAGTCAACCTTGTACACCATATGTTCAATACTCATCAGTACACAGAGTGACAACTACAGGCCAGATTAGTCCATGCAATATCCGCAGTACTCACAAAAGTAAATTAATTGTATAATGGCTAAATTGATTATCAATGTCTCAGGTTTGAGTTGCAAATCTCTCTCTAATCCAGGTATTTCCCTCTTAGGATAATCAGGGATTGCTTTAATTAAACACGCTGTGCTGCCATGTGCCTTTATACAGTAACATGGCAACAAACACCTGGAGCTCACATTACCAGCAGTCACTGGGTGATAAGGGCATTCTGTAGCTGTGCTTACCTGGTTCAATTAATACACTCCGATAATGTTGAAGCGGATATTTTATATTGCTGAAAAGCTCAACCAAGTCTACTGGCTTAATATTAAATATTKATATGAAAAATATGAATACTTAGATTACTTACCGGTATTTATTTCAAGAAATATTTACTCATACTGGGAAAAATAAATAAATAAAGACAATGCAATTCTCATGAACACAATCCCATCACTATACATCTGCAGTATGTTATCTGCCAGACTGCTGGGGGTGTTGTTCTGTGTAGGCCTACATTCATCTGATGTTCTCAAATATGACTGAAGGGGGAGAACTTCACTGTATTATTGGAAATGTTACTGGCACAGTACAAAGAAACCACCAACTCATCGAGGGAATTATTGCCCCTAGCTATGACACAGCAGTCGCTCTCCAAGTGCTGAATGACAAATGAATCTCTCTTCTAGTCTGTCAGATGGTGCAGATACAGTCCATGCTCTGTGTTAATCAGTACAACCCCACGCTAACATACTGTGCCATCAGGACAACCCCAGGGTGAAACCAATGACTATATCCTCCACTTTTAGAAGCATCTGCTAGCAATGTATCGTTGCTATACGCTGTAGCTTTTACAGGTTACATCAGTGCTTCCTTTTAAATTTCCATCTTTCCTGACCACGAGTATTAAAGGTCTTCTTGGTAGATGATGACAGCTATCCCATCCTTTTACCTTTCACAGGTCATGAGTACTGGTGAGTATTGGACTACTGGTATTCATGAAAAAAAGTTGCATTATAGTTGCCTTAGCTGTATCTACATCAGTGGTCCTTGAGTGAGAGATGTGACTTTAGAAGATCATCAGAATCCAGTACAGGCTTCATTAGGTCTGTCAAATGATGTTACTACAGTTACTGTGTACAAATGCAGTCAGCTAGCTAGCGCTCAGTACAGATGTAAGATCTTAATTTGACCTATATTGTCACGGCAAAATAATTCTGCAGTAACCAGATTTTAACGTTTAGTTCATAATGTTGCTTGATCAGTGGTTAGGCTATTAGCTGGCCAAAAGTAGTAAACATGAAAAGTGCAATACTGTTAATATAACCATGTGTTAGTGTCAGTTTTCAGTGAATTTATGTAAATCACAAAGCTAGTCTTTTTTTCCTGTGGTGCAGGAAAATTCTCAGCAACAAAAGTGATCAAATTAAGATCCTACATCTGTAGTTGAGGACCACAAGCAGCAGATAGCGAGGCAGTGTTCCCTCCTTCCCTCCCTCCCTCCGCCTGCTTGCCTGCCCTGCCAGTCAGCAGAAAGCCGCAGTAGCCTGCCAGGCAGCTGCATGGCTGGATATCACCCTGGCCCAGCAGCTCAATATGTATATACAACTAAGAAAATCAGTCTGCTCAACCGGCCTGTTCCATTAATTAGTATTCTGGTTTGGTTCAGAATCCATTCCTAGACATGTCATTTGTTTGAGGCAGAAAATGAAGACGTGCGCCACGCCATGTATTTGTTTGCTTACCCACTCCACTCAGAGGAGAGTGCACTTCCAGCCGAGCCCCTCTGCCTTAAAAGCACAAGCCAAATGCTACTCATATGGAGCGGAGCTGTAAAAACCTCTCAGTTTGGCTGCAGTGCAGAACTATCGTGGCATCTGTCTGCTGGGGCATATCGTCTTTGGTTGGTCCATCCTGGCCCTGCACTACTGTAAACCATCATGTCCACCCCGCCTCTCTGCTTCCTCCCTTCCTAACCCAAGCTCCAGAGGCTCAAATCAAATCTAATCACATTTTATTGGTCACATACACATGGTTAGCAGATGTTATTGCGAGTGTAGCGAAATGCTTGTGCTTCTAGTTCCGACAGTGCAGCAGTATCTAACATGTAATCTAACAATTCCACAACAACTACCTAATACACACAAATCTAAGTAAAGGAATGGAATAAGAATATGTACATATACATATATGGATGAGCAATGACAGAGCAGCATGGGCAAGATACAATAGATGGTATGAAATACAGTATATACATATGAGATGAGTAATGCATGATATGTAAACATGACTGAAGTGGCATTATTAAAGTGACTAGTGACCCATTTAATAAAGTGGGAGCTACGTATATTCAAATCCACTCGTTCAGGAATTCAAAGCGTCATTTAAAATCATTCAATGCAGTTAAGGCTGTATTTATTTTTAACTCGACTACAAGGTCAGTTTGAACCAATAGCCAATGCACGATCAATAGGATATTTGAATTTAAAGAGCCATGGCCCCAGGGTGGGTGGCAGTGCGTAGTGTTAGTGCTGGGGCTAAGCCCTGGGGCTCAGGATAGTCCTATCCTCCAGACACACACACACACACACGCACGCACACACACACACACACACACACACCGGCCCCAAGCCCTCGGCCCCACAGGCCTGGTTAACTCTCAGGACCATGATTAATTCATGGTGGATTATGGTCCAGGGGCCGGGCCCTTGGAGAGGCCAGGGGGCTAGCAGGCCGGCAGGCAGTCAGGCAGCGTTCAGGCTAGCAGGTAGCCATACAGGCTCCCAGAGATAAAAGCCTCTTCCCCTGGATACATCCCACAATCCTATACCCACCGCCACGCCACCCACACCTATGAATAATTTTAACACCAGATCATTTCAATGCATTTCATTCCTTTGGTCATTATGTTTTATACACTGAAATAAATCAGAAGTATGAGAATGTTGCACTTCCAGTACTTGTTTTAAGTTATTTTGTTTCACTTTGTTATTGTTTGTTGATGTTTGTTTGTTTATATTTGTTTGTTTGTTTGTATGTGGTCTACATAAGGATTAGAACCCCCCTATAATACCAGGTAGTCTAGTGTTTGGCCAGTAACTGAAAGGTCATTGGTTCAAATCCCTGAGCCGGTCAAGGTGGAAAAATCTTCCGTTCTCCCTTGAGCAAGGCAGTTAACCCCCAACAACAACTGCTTCCCGTGTGCTGTGGATGTTGATTAAAGCAGCCCCCTGCACCTCTCTGATTCAGAGGGGTTGGGTTCAATTGGGAAGACACATTTCAGTTTAATGCATTCACTTGTGCAACTGACCAGGTATCTCTTCCTATGAGGTAGGATTACTAAAACTACAAGAGACCCAGATTCATAGTTTCTTCATCGTCACAGTTCTTCCATGACCCCAAGAAATGGAATAACTTCCAAGAGGTCAAAACCATTGCAAGTACTGTGGGAAAAGAAACGATTTCAGCATAATTTATCAATGAATTCTGTGGAATTACTGAAGAAGTCCCCGTTGTGTTGGCTGCTGTAACGTTGTCAACCATTTCTATTACGGGGATAACTCAAGTCAGCAAGATTTCCTTGTTATTCAAATCTCTGCAGTAATGCATATATGAATTGTTCTTATAAACAGAGAGAGACGCAAAATTGCAAGCACAATGTTCCATGCTCTGCTGTGATACTGGAGAAAATGTCCCTTCAGATTGGTGTGTGACGAGCACCGCCATACATAGCAACACATTGCATGGCATTAGTGTTATGGTGTGATTACAGTGCTAGTCAGCACGGCATCCAGTTGTTATGTGGTTATTACTGTGTGTGTGTGTGTGTGTGTGTGTGTGTGTGTGTGTGTGTGTGTGTGTGTGTGTGTGTGTGTGTGTGTGTGTGTGTGTGTGTGGTTGTGTGTGTGTGGCAAAAACAGCAGTTGACATTTCCATTCACTGTATGGATATGCAAATCAGATCAAACTGCTTGCATTTAGTAAATACTATACTGCATCGTTTATTATCCTAAATCTGTTCAATTGACTTCAGTAAAGAGACACATAAACAGTTCCCTCATACTAAATTGAAAAAGAACATATAAGAGAAATAACCCACACTTAAGTTGTATCATTTTTAAATATTAAATATATAAAATGCAGCTAAGGTAAAAGATGATCCGTCCAAAGAAAATGTGTTATCATTCAAGTTGTATATTTTCTAGTTTTATTAAAAACTCACAATTGTTTTCAACATGTTGTATTTATACAGTGAATGGTCTAATATGCACTGGAGGTCACATAAGCTTAGGTATTAGAACAATAACAGACATACCATGAGGGCTTGATATTTAAAGAAAGTAGCAGCTGCTAGCTGCATATTCGACCATTAATTTAATAGTTTGGATTCCTTTGAAGACACAAAAATAAAACCTGTCTAAGTATGTTATATTAACAACTTTATGAATTTTTTCAGCAGACGACAAAAATGAAGAAGTAAATTACTCCTTAGCATTTTTTAACTCAACATGTTCCGCAGATGATGGTGCAAAGCACTTTTACAGTATTTGTGCTATTTTTATTTGGCAACTGTCTACTTGTGTGTTTTTTTATGTTATTTTTTTGTAAACAACATCTTGTACAAACTAGCACAGTGAACCACAACCCCAGCAAACGTGTTTGTCTTCATACAATATAAATAAAATCAATACAAAAGTTTGGTTAGTTGCTTGGAACATTTTATCTGGATCAAGAGAATCTAAAACATGTTTGACACTTTTAACTCCTGAATTAAATATATTACGTAAACAGTTGACTGTTCTAAGTCCCTTTCAGACCCCCATTAAAATATTTTTAGAAGGTAGACTTCATTTAACAACATTTCCAGTTCTGTTCAATTTAAATAAAGGGTTCACAAGCCATATAACTTTGCCTTTTGTTTCCCTTTTGAAGGCCAACTTCTTCAGATTTGGTGGTTTGATTTTTTTAACCAAGAAAAGGAAACTGTCCAGATGGAGAGAAAAAAATGTATTTCCCCTGGCCTTCAGAAATATATTTAGTGTCAAAAAGGTTGTTTAAGTGTCAATATGGCAGAGCCTTGAGAGGCAAAGAGGTCTGAGGAGCTTTTGAATAAATACAAGGGACACGTCTAGTGCCATAAATAGAGTCTGACGCCTTTCAGCCTTCTTCTAATGCCAGCGGCACAGGTTAGCGTTCAGACCAACCACCCTTCCTTCTTTTTTCTGTAAAGCTGTTGAGTCTTTGACAGTAGCTAATGATGTTTTTGTGGATGTGGGACATATTACTTGTTTTCAGAATAGTTGTTTTCCCAGTGGCGTGTGTTTGGAGGGGCGTCGCTGTGCTAGGCCACTGACAGGAGTCAGGAAGGGTCACAGCCATGGAGAGCAGGGGCCTGGGGCAGCCAAGGGCCCACAGGGTCAACAGTCACACACAGTCTTTTATGTGTGACGGTCTTTTTATTCGGGTTTAGAGAAAGAAGCAATCGAAACATCAACACAATACCAAGGTAAATGTTTACAACCACATTGTCCACGTTTTGTTTTTCGCCATATTTTTTTTCCCTGCAAAAAATATCATATGGGGAAATGAAATAATTAAATATGATTGACAAAAAATGATTTGACTGGTGTCCCTACCCCTGCCCTTACCCATGTCCACTCTCCTGTCCTCCCCTATTGAATCTCTTAATGGTACAGTCCGCTCTCTAGAGCTACCAGACGGTGCCCTCATTCATTTCCGAGGGTGCATGGGACAGGTGGTTGCCGTATCCGCTGCCATTGAGGGATAGTGAGGTAAAGGGCGGGCTGGGGCCGTACACCTCAGAGGAGATGCTGTGCATGGGCCCCGGGATGCCTGGCTCCGGGCTGGGTGAGTCCCCAGGGTGGTGGGACATGATGTCAGAATAGCGCTGCACCTCACTGGAGGGGTGGTGCCCGGGCAGGGGATGGTCCATACCACCTAGAGGGGTGCCTGTGGGGCCTGAGGAGGGCACAAAGGGGAGGTCTATGGGGGTCTGTGCCTGCGACGATGGAGGCCCCTGAGGAAAGAAGTCGTAGTTCCCTCCTGGACCGTAGTACTCGCTCTGATAATCTGCAGATCGACAAAAAATCTGGGTTAGCCTGGAAACAAATTATCTCAGAAATATTCAGGAATTCATTGAATATACATAGCCTGAAGTTGCATAAGGAGAAACCCTCGCCGAGGCACATTAGTCAAAGCATGTTACACTTAAATCAAAACTGCAATTGGGTGGGGAGGACAACGCAGCAGCAAAATTAATTAAAATGGGGACCATTTAATCAGAGATTTTACCATCTGAGATCCATTTCTTTATTTCAGCATAATACTATTAGGCCCACTGTACACCACAAAGGACCAGAGTCCACCACACACTATTGATATCCACAAAACATGATAGGAAAATTGAAATAAGGATGCACACTACAATCAAGAGAATTCTACATTATTACATTCAGAGGGCGTTGAAATGTTGCAAGTTCAATCCCCAAGGTGAAAAATSTGTGAACTGCCCAAAAACAGTGTCCTTTGAAAAGAAGATAAACATATTCGATTGACTTTGTGTATTAATCATTTTTCTAAATTCTTCGCAATTTAATGTGAGTTTATTTCTCAAATGCAAATACCCTCTACAAGCATCAACATTTTAAATATTTCTCAAAGAAACGCAAAGTGCATGTCACAACCACATTTTCAAGCACCTTCCAGGGAAACAGAGGCAATCTTTGGTGTAAAGAGTAGGCCTACAAATGCACCGTTCTTGCATGTGAATGTCATCTTGTCAGGGAAAAGGTAAAGAAATTTCGGTCAGTGAGATAACGCTATGGCTTGGAGCCCTCTCGAACTAACCCATTGACCTAAATGATATGGATGTATTACTTATTAACGGACCCATTCCAGACAGGATCACAGAGAAGGCCGCGGGAATTTGGTAATGAGCATCTTCCCCTCTTAATACAGTTTGAATGTTGACGTAATATACCTGACATACAGAGAACAATATTAATAGTGTACTAGTAATTATTCATTCATATTTAATGACTCATTCAGGCATCTTGCATTAATTGTTATTGCGCGCTGTTTAGCTTACATGGACACCATATCAAGATCGATTCTCCATACTACTGTAATTGTTCTTTTTATTGGCACTATTTGATTTATTTTTATTTCCTAGTTTGGACACATGGGTCAGATGATTGGAGTTTATAATCTGAGACAATACTTAAAGAGACACGTTATTTAAACATTGTAATTTAACAAACTCAATTTAGAATCACTTCAGACCTTTTTGTGGTGTTTTGGCACATGCATAYTCGTGCGTAATGGTTAATTATCTCCCATTGTAAATCACTTTTTTTAACACGTGAAGATTTGGCACAGCATCCTAACTAATCCATCTGTAGATAATGTCCATCCACACCGAAACATTTAAAAGCACTCCTCTCCGTGCAGGTCATATTCCAATGATGTGTGTTGTGCTCAACTGATAAGCCATGATAGTCATCAAAGGCGTCCTGGGGCAGCGCGACAAATGGAAACAGCACTTGATGGACACGTAAAATTATTCGACATTTCAGAAAAACATGTGAAACCGATAAACCCGCTGGGAAACGCAAGCCGTGTCATCACTCGTCTTACCTCCGTAGTAAGAGAAAGGACCGTTTGGAATTAATTCCCCTGGTTCCAGCCGGTCCACTAGCGTTCTCATTCTCCTCGGGCTCCGGAAGAACGCGTGCCGTCTCGCGCCCAGGGCGCTCAATTGCTTCATCCGTCGCTCTTTAGACCGCCGGTTCTGAAACCATACCTACGGAGCACACAAGTCAGCATAGAGCAACGTTAATGAAAATGAAATGGATTGGAAGAATTTAAGTGCACATATTACTTCTGGAGAGTTGGAGACAAAGAGAGGCTCACACCAAAGATTGCCTCTGTTTCCAAAATGACGTTTGACCACAAATCTCAATATATTAATTAAGATAAAGCATTGAATACACACATGATGTAAATGTGCAGAATCGAAATTGCATAGTTAGTCAAAATATTTGTAGAAATATCATTATAGATTGGTAGCCTATATCAAAAGTAGCCTAACTTTGATATCAGATCTATTCCAACAATATAAGCATTATGTATGGTGTCAGTTTGTTTAGAATTATCACTCCTTTACCGTTTTAATATCATTGCTTTGTTTATAGATCCGTGATCAACATCAAAGCAACACCTAGGGCTAGGCCACGCATAACCTGGGTGCCCTGTTTGTGCCCGTGCGCGCGCTGCCCTGCATGGTCAGGTTCGGTGCGTGGTGACGTGATGGAGTGAAGTCGTATGCAGGGACAAGATTACTACTAATTATCGTCACTCCAGACTCACAGATCTAACCTCAGTGTAATGATCTTTTAACCCTCCATTTAACCCGACTGAGGGGGCAGCAGCGGGAACCTTTAAAATCTCTAATTAATACTTAATAGGAGGGTTGTTACCGATTTATTAACCGGCTCCGCGAGGTTATTATTTCGTAATCTATATATCCACCCTTGAATTCCTTGTGCTAATTATGCTCTTCCCTGACGCTCTTATATATCCAACCTCGCCACTTTTATTAATCTCCATAAACCTTCTTTTTTTTTTTTTTTTTTTTACATGATATGCCGTTTAATCTTTTGTTAATAGTTGTCTACGTCCCGGCAGCACTAGCACCATCATGGAAGACTCAGCTGCGTTGACGCGCTTATTTGTGTCCACATAGGATTTATTTTTCTAACTTAGGTGACACGATACAGAGAGCAACTAAACTATTTGAAATCAGGGGTTCATCTTCAGTAGCCTCATTTTTAGTAGCCTAATTTTAAACTCTTGAAAATAGGCCACAAATAATGCCACCAGACAAAAAAGCCATCCTTATGATAGGCCTACTTTTTAGAATTATGTTGCGCAATTTGTCAAAATTAAACATGTCAAATAAATACCACTGGTAATAACAATAATAATAATAACGACAGCAACAACAACAACAACACTAAAATTGATACTAAAACTATGAATAATAATTGAGTTTGTTGTTKTTGTTATTATTATATGTCAACATAAAGCATGCTTATTTCAAATGATTTACCCTATTTCAAATGATTTAGCCTAGACTAGACTGGGGGATAAGGAGGCATTTTTAATTCTCCTGAAACAGATTTATGCGTTTACACTTGACTGAAAATGGTCACAGCATGGCTAAATGTGGTCGCAAAACGTGATTGCACAGCGTTGCCAAGACTCCCATTGCTCTCACCAGTCTCAGTCCAGTTGGCGTGTTTACCCAGCCTGCACGCCAAGAATCAAAAATACCCATATAAATTACGCTTTCCAAATAAACCTCGAAGGCAGCCAATTTTTCGCTCGTTCAATTCAATGTGACCATGCAATTTCTAGGCAACCCCATCTTTAAGCGGGAAGGCAGATGAGAAAGGAGCGGAGTGATTGTGATGAAGCCTCACTGTTTGTGGTGAACTGTTGACACGGTGCCCAACATGGAGAAACAATTGCCAACCAAGACCCCACTCCACCTGCCCCCGCCATTTTTTTTGTTGATCAGGCGCTCAGAGAGATACTTTCCATAAAATATAAGCTGCTATATCATACGTTTTAATAAGTGAGTAACCATGAAAGCGCACACCGTGAGGGTCTCCCAGCTCCCCTCCTCTCACAACCGCCCGTTCCCTCTGCAATATACCGTCCTCATCCACTCTCATACCAATAAGACATTAGCTGTGTCAGGAATTATATTTACGTCATTATAGTGCATTTGTCATTGCCATTACCTGAATTACTCTCATGTTCAGCCCCGTCTCCTGCGCGAGCTGCTCCCTGATGTGTCTTGTGGGTTTGGGGGTGGCAGCGAAGGCCGCTTTCAGGGTCTCCAGTTGCTTTGCTTTGATGGTGGTTCGCGGTCCACGTCGTTTACCGCCAAGGTTTTCGCCATCGTTCTCATTACTACCCGTTTCTTTGTCCGACAAATTGGCTATTTCAGTGTCCTTTACATCGTCCTGTAACTGGTCTTGAGAATCTGGCGATAAACTTGGATCGCTACATGCTGTTACTGTAAAAACGAAAAAGGACACGAAAAGCTTAGACACACAGTCCATGTGTAACCCTATAAGTTCAATGAAATGAGGAACGTGAATGATTAATATTGCCCTGTTTGTGTAGGCCTATTTTGCCTTTTTAGGCATTTATGTAAAGCTTATTACACTATAGGCCTAATAATAACCTCTGCAGATTAAAATGATTTTTATGAACACTATTTGTCCATCAGTTACTTTTCAGCGACCAATTCATTAAATGTCATAAAATGGGCCTATAATAAAATCAATAGGTTTATGGGTCTACAATAGACATACAACCAAAGGCCGATAATTAACATCTATGCAAATAGAATTTGATATTTCGGCTCATAAATAGACCTCAAATACAAATTAATCTCTAGCAATCTTGTGAAAATATAGGCTATGCAATTGCGCAAATCCTTATTTCAGTTTTTACCATAAAATAAAATAATTTAGGCGTCGGGCCTACAATATATGCAAGAGTACGGCAATTTTCTTCATCAAAACATTGAATTGATGCATGATCATTCAACATCAAACGATGGGTGGAACACGTCACATCCATCACAATTTAGTATCCATGCGCCCAAAATTATAAAGCCCATTTGGCCGTATAGGCCTACCTGAGAGAAGATTTGTGTCTTTCCCATTGCTATGGGTTAGATAATCTTCTTTGCAGACAAATTTGTTTTCGTCTATGATGTAGAGCTCCTCTCCCGTGGACAGCTGTTTGTTACACATCATGCAGGTGAAGCAGTTGAGATGAAACACTTTGCTCCTTGCCCTCCGGACCAAGTCGTTCGGGGAGATGCCCTGAGAACAGCCCGCGCACTTTGTCCCGAACCTCCTGTGAGGGGACACAGGAATAATGCATGATTATTCAAATGTTTTTAAGCACAAAAACAAACAATATATGTTAGTATACAACGATTTCATATTGAGAGTGTGAATAAATACATATTTTTTAAATAGAGGTCAGAGCTTGGTCAACACTGTTAAGAAAAGGTGTTATCTAGAGCCTAAAAAGGTTATTCGGTTGTCCCTATAGGATAACCCTTTGAATAACACTTTTTGGTTCCATGTAGAACCGTTTCGGTTGCAGGCTATGTTCAAAATATACAGGTTAAGACAAGAGGGTTCTAATACCCCATAACTCTTTGTAATTCACCGGACCAGCGTTGCTATTTAGAAACGGCGCTAGTAGTTATCAATGGAGTTGGTCACATTCATTTGTTTATTTTAGAACACTTCCGTATGGAATTACTTCGTTGTCTTAACCTTCCCTTCTTCAACCTAGGTTACAGGTTGAACCGTTTGGGGTTCAATGTAGAACCCTTTCCACAGACGGTTCTACATGGAACCCAAAAGAGTTCTACCTGGAGCCAAAAAGGGTTTTACCTGGAACCAGAAAGGGTTCTCCTATGGGGACAGCCGAAGAACCATTTTGGGAACCCTTTTTTCTAAGTGTATGAATAGGCCTGCTGGCTCCCTACAATGGTTCAAGATGAGAATGATTCCATAATTGCCATATGTGGTCCTGTTCTATATTATTATGGTTGACTGTAATAGGCCCTGTCCTTATTTTATATTTCTGCATTCATTYTCAACGGAAAACTTGTCTTACTTTTCCCAATCCAAAATTATTTGTTCCATTATAAATATATTTTTGTGTAAATAAGATAATTGCCTAGAATTGCATTTTAAGCCTAATAAGATCTATTTGGATATAAAAAAAATTGTGTTGTCCATTCCGCAATTTAGCTGATCATTATGACCAAAGAATATCATCATGTAATTACACAAAACAACAGGCCTAAATGTTGAACACGATTAGGCAATAATGTTCTCTATGGTTTTGGGAAAATAAAGACTTATACACCATAATATACATTGCAATATACAAGTTATTACCTTAATGTGTAATGATCCTATGTTTGTTGATTGCAACATAAACTAATGTGTATTGAGATGGTGTACACTGACTGCAAGTCTGTGATTGCATTGTCTGCTTGTTTGATCTTTTAAAAAGGTTTATTATTTAAATCCACGTATCACATCCTTCTCACTGGAGCCGTGCAAACACAAGGGCCTGGGCAGATAGCTTTGCCACTGGCCCGAGACACACTTCCTCCACACTATTCTGATGAAGTATTGATTCTAGCCGCTTCTCTTCACCTCTACGCCATTATAAACAACGTGTGATTTCCTTCATACCCCATACAGAGGACGAGTACACACGCGTTTAATGTTGCTGTCCAGCTTTTAGCATAAGAATACAAATTAACATGCCTTTAATTACTGGCTGTCCTAATCAAAGCTTCCGAAGCACCACCTCCAAATCCACCTTCACACCTAGCACTTATTAGAAATTCTGGAGGAATTATTTATCTATTTGAACGATATTATACTTTTTTTAAACTGATATTTAGAGTGGTTCATGTATTAATAAATGCTATCTATAATACATTTCATTAAGTATTTAATCTTGAGTATGCCTATCATTTTGTATAAGCAAATGATAATGGTAAATGTTTTGATAGAAAAAGGCAGAAAAGTACTGTCTTCACAGTTGTCTAAAGTACAATTTGAAGGAATGAGGTGTAATTATCGTATGTCATTTATTTTAAAATGAGTTATAGGCTCTACTTTTGAGTTTATTAGTTCAGTAGTTAGAGATTCACCTCTGTTTTTTTTTTGTTACACTAAACAAAAAACGGTTTATATGTTCATTGTTAGCCTATAATAAATGATATTGAAAATGTTTTGTATTTGAAATATATCCTTAGGAGTCTTTTTGGGGAAAATTGTGCATTTGACTAAGAACATTAGGATAGTAGTGTTTACTAAACAGAAACATAGCAAATGTTTATTCAAGACTGTACATTTCAAATAATAATTCCTGTAGTAAAGGACGAATGAAAGGGAGCAAGCTCCCACCGGTCAAGCTTACCTAAAGAAGTCGTTTTTGCAGTATAGTTTCCCCTCTCGAGAAAAGCATTTCTCTGTTAAATTGCATTTACACTCGCAACACTGTACGCACTTGACGTGCCACGCTCTGTCCAGAACATTGAGGAGAAACCTGTCCAGTATAGGCCTCTCGCACCCGGCACAGTGGACCATCGTCTTTGGATTTGCACCCACTCTGCAACCGTGGTCTGTTCAGCCTCCTGAGGTTGTGGTCGTCTCACTCACACTCTGACTTGAGCAGGAAACAAATCAACAACACACACGGATCATTGGATGTTTTGTATTTGTAATATTTGGTTCCTTATTCGCTCGGAGGTCCTGGATCAATGTGTTCACATAAACAGTCGATGGGTAGCCTGGTCGCTATCCTACCTCTTCTTCGCTCCTCTGAAGTGGTCAGCATGGAGGTTTATAGGATCCAAGTACAGGATGGAGACCGTTAGCCAGGATGCAATTCAGGATGGCGACCGTTAGCCAGGATGCGTCCTCCCGGGTGAGGTAGTGCCAAAGCCTTTGACGCCTCGAAAATCAGTCCTTTGGATCCTCTCCCATACACCCAACACACATCGGCTTAAATGAAGCCAACCAAATGGCAAAAATTATCAAGCCACCTCTGAAGATTGGTTATACTGCGAGCACCATAGCCTATCAGCAAGTATCCGTGGTCGTCAAAGTGAAGCATTGGCCGAAAAAGCTATGTGTGCCAGTCACTGTTGAAGACGCACATCTAACAAAATGGGTTTGGGGCAATACTGTCACACAACAAGACGCGCGTGCCTATAAATAATTCAATGTTCTTTGACATGACCGCTTATCCACTGTTGAGCACCCGATAAGAATCGAAACAATTAACCACCAAAATATTTCAAGGAAAAGTGGGTTTCCTCCTGCTCTGTTGGCTAGCTGTCCCCTCGAGCTCTCTTTTGGTAAATTATGCTAGTGATGGTAGGATGCGTGTGACATCTCCGTGTACAGTCTCTAGTACTCTGCATGTTCCTGAAAGCACACGAGCCAGCCTTATTCACAGGCTCGTGACGTCAGGCAGTGGAGAAGCCAATCAGCAGCGCGCCATGCAAGTAACCATTAGCAATCCCTTCAAAGCCAAGCCGGTGCATTCTGTACTATTTATGGGGAACTGAAGAAACCAATTGTCAAATATTCCCAGAAACGGTGATATGTTAGTGAATGTATGTGGACGGAAAGACGACGACCGTTGAGGTAAAAACAGCACAATCATCCGCTTARCAATTGTCTGCGGCGAGGGAATGGACATGAAGAATCATTTGATAAGGTAGATATGGGCATATTAACGTTCTCTCCGGATCCTGCATGGATCCTCCCCGTGGGCGAGAGAGAGCTAGTCTTCGTTTTAAAAACAGTAGCATGTCTATCTTACATTGATATAACAAAATGGGATGGAATGCATGCTTTTGTTGCTTTCTTCTTTCTTTTTTTGTGGAAAAATCTCATTTTGACTAAGTTTTAGCATATAGTATATAGGCTACAGAAGTGACTTGACTTTAACCATACAATAGGTTATTCAATTATCAATGAAAAGAGATAATTCATAGGTCTGATTTCAGACTTATATTGACCGAATGTTTTTTATTAGAATGGGCAGCCTCTCCAATGTGCCAAGACGAATGTGGTGGTTCAGGATTAAAACGTTTTAGATTATAGTTTAGAGACAAATTCGCAATTATGTGTAAATTACATATGGAAAATGAAATTGGCATGGGCAAGAAATCAGTATTTACCCAAAACAGGAATTATGTTTCACAATTCGAAATAATCAGAGATATAGGCTATGTCCTGGTGGCTGTTATAACTTTTTTCATCATATGCTTTTACTTGAAATCTTTTTCTTGACAGCTGCTTATAGCTTTCTTCTTACCTTTTATGCATGTTATCATTTATTTGCCATGATCATAATTTAATCACTATTTCAATCCACGTTGCCCACCAATACATCTCAGCAGTGCTGTACTCTCTTTGATCTTTTGTGGAGCATGGGTGATGTGAAAGACGAAGAGGCTCAACAGTTTAGAGGTTMCTAGATTATTGTGACAGTTGCTGATTGCTTCAACACCTTAGGACGTTTAATTAAGGCCTTTCAATCCACTTACCAGTAGTGGAGCAAAAAACTTTACCTAGAAGCTTGCAGACTCCAAAATAGTTGGGGCTATGCATTATGTGGACCTATTGAAAACTCTGAAAGTATTTTAAGACTTTCAGAGTAAAAAGAAATATTCATGTGTTTTACAGGACCAAAACTGCTCTTAATTTTTTAGGAATGTCTAAATGTTCTTACAATTGATGTGTTTTTAGTTAGGTTCATGGTGACTTCACATATCCAGCCATCACATTTCTTAGTTTTGCAATTGTTTTTAAATCATCCTTCATAGACCTGTCTTTAAAGCTCAATGGAAGTTGAATACTCTTTGAATCTTTTGAATTCTTGCTTTCACAAATGAACGTCTGTAAAATGATAGCTTAATAAATATAGTATTAATAGTAAAGAAGTTGTAATAGTTTTATTTGTGAAGTGTTGACACTAAATGCTTTGTGACTGATTGGATACTTTCAGACATTGGGATGGAAAGTGATGCCGTTCGCACTTGTCATGGGGTGACACCACAACAGGGAGCCATCATCCTAAAGGCCTCCTCTCCCACTCTCTCCTAGTCT
Source organism: Salvelinus sp. IW2-2015 (assembly GCF_002910315.2). Lineage (NCBI taxonomy): Eukaryota > Metazoa > Chordata > Actinopteri > Salmoniformes > Salmonidae > Salvelinus > Salvelinus sp. IW2-2015. The sequence continues at coordinate 29,697,183 of NC_036862.1, forward strand.
ATGAGATTACATTTCTTCATGACACCTAATCTTACATCATCACTATCTCACTTCTCTCTCTCTCTCACACGCGCTCACACGCGSTCACACGCACGCACGCACACTCGCACGCACGCACGCAAGCACACACACAAACACACACACACTCTGTTGGGCAGTGGTGGATTTTTGTGCAAACGTTACAGTCTGAAATCTGGAATCAATAGCACGCTTCCTCGTGCATATGGGTTACTTCTCTTGTAAAATGGAGGTGCGGGCAGGACAAGGCCGCGACCGGCCCCATACTATAAAAACATGGTGACAGCTGCGTCTGGGGAGTGCCTATTTTGACTGCGGCACCCTTTCGATGACATGTGTTGTCCCCGGGGAAGAATAACAGATAAGAGATAAACACACAACATCCTCGAGCCCTATCATCTCTCTCTCTCACACACACACAACATCCACGCAACCTGGTATCTCCCTTTCTTTCTCTCTCTACGTGTGACTGTGAGAAATTTTAATTCATATGCTAAGCATCTGGTTACATTTCCATCAATAACTCACTGAGAGAGAGCTAATCTCAATCATGAGGCATCAAAGCCAAAGGAACTGAATAATACTAAGAATTGCTATAGATGGAAGGAAAGTAGTGTGGAAGTCCACCAAAAAAATAATTAGGCAACAACAAATTCCATCCCTTCTAGACAATTTCCTGGACAAAATGTTTCACTGTAATAGTGAACGTGTAAACTTAGTAGAAAACCTAAACAGTATATTTGACCTCTCAGCTTCCCTACCAAATCTAAAGATTTTAAGCGGACAACCTAAGAAAATTAACAACAATGACAAATGGTTTGATGAAGAATGCAAAAGCCTAAGAAAGAAATTGAGAAACCTATCCAACCAAAAACATAAGAGACCATGGAAACCTGAGCGCAAGCCTTCACTATGGTGAATCACTAAAACATTACAGAAATACACTATGGGAAACAAAGGAACAGCACATCAGAAATCAGCTTAATGTAATTGAAGAATCCATAGGATCTAACCACTTCTGGGAAAATTGGAAAACTCAACAACAACAAAAACTACAACACAAAGAGCTATCTATCCAAATGGAGATGTATGGATAAACCACTTCTCCAATCTTTTTGTCTCTATAACAAAGAACAAACAGCAAAAAAACATATACATGGTCAAATACAAATCTTAGAATAAACTATTGAAGACTACCAGAACAAACTGGATTCTCCAATTACATTGACTGAACTTCAGGACAAAATACAAACCCTCCAACCCAAAAAGGCCTGTGGGGTTGATAGTATCCTAAATGAAATGATAAAATAAACAGACCACAAATTCCAATTGGCTATACTTAAACTCTTTTCCACCATCCTCAGCTCTGGCATATTCCCCAATATATGTAACAAAGGACTGATCACCCTTTTTTGGGGTGGCAGGTAGCCTAGTGGTTAGAGCATTAAGCCAGTAACCGAAAGGTTGCTAGATCAAATCCTTGAGTTGACAAGGTAAAAATCTGTCATTCGGACCCTGTAAAAGGCAGTTAACCCACTGTTCCTAGGCCGTCATTGTAAATAAGAATTTGTTCTTAACTGACTTGCCTAGTTAAATAAAGGTTAAATWAAAAAAATACACAAAAGTGGAGACAAATTTGACCCCAATAATTACAGTGGGATATGTGTCAACCACAACCTTGGGAAAATCCTCTGCATTAACAGCAGACTTGTACATTATTGCATGACAGACCATGTATTCACTCTGCACACCCTAATTGYTAAACAAACAAAACAAAGGCAAAGTCTTCTCATGCTTTGTTGATTTAAAAAAAAGTGAGGTGCATGAGGGCCTGCATTTCTTTCCACAGGGACAGGGGGTGAGACAGGGATGCAGCTTAAGCCCCACCTTATCAGCTATACAGTGGGAGAACAAGTATTTGATACACTGCCGATTTTGCAGGTTTTCCTACTTACAAAGCATGTAGAGGTCTGTAATTTTTATCATAGGTACACTTCAACTGTGAGACGGAATCTAAAACAAAAATCCAGAAAATCACATGTATGATTTTTAAATAATTAATTTGCATTTTATTGCATGACATAAGTATTTGATCACCTACCAACCAGTAAGAATTCCGGCTCTCACAGACCTGTTAGTTTTTCTTTAAGAAGCCCTCCTGTCTCCACTCATTACCTGTATTAACTGCACCGTTTGAACTCGTTACCTGTATAAAGACACCTGCCACACACAATCAAACAGATTCCAACCTCTCCACAATGGCCAAGACCCAGAGCTGTGTAAGGACATCAGGGATAAAATTGTAGACCTGCACAGGCGGATGGGCTACAGGACAATAGGCAAGCAGCTTGTGAGAAGGAAACAACTGTTGGAGCAATTATTAGAAAATGGAAGAAGTTCAAGATGACGGTCAATCACCCTCGGTCTGGGGCTCCATGCAAGATTTCACCTCGTGGGCATCAATGATCATGAGGAAGGTGAGGGATCAGCCCAGAACTACACGGCAGGACCTGGTCAATGACCTGAAGAGAGCTGGACCACAGTCTCTCAAGAAAACCATTAGTAACACACTACGCCGTCATGAGATAAAATCCTGCAGCGCACGCAAGTCCCCTGCTTAAGCCAGTGCATGTCCAGGCCTGTCTGAAGTTTGCCAATGACCATCTGGATGATCCAGAGGAGGAATGGGAGAAGGTCATGTGGTCTGATGAGACAAAAATAGAGCTTTTTGGTCTAACTCCACTCGCCGTGTTTGGAGGAAGAAGAAGTATGAGTACAACCCCAAGAACACCATCCCAACCGTGAAGCATGGAGGTGGAAACATCATTCTTTGGGATGCTTTTCTGCAAAGACAGGACGACTGCACCGTATTAGGAGGATGGATGGGGCCATGTATCCGAGATCTTGGCCAACAACCTCCTTCCCTCAGTAAGAGCATTGAAGATGGGTCGTGGCTGGGTCTTCCAGCATGACAACGACACGAAGCACACAGCCATGGCAACTAAGGATGGCTCCGTAAGAAGCATCTCAAGGTCCTGGAGTCGGCCAGCCAGTCTCCAGACCTGAACCAATAGAAAATCTTTGGATAGCTGAAAGTCCGTATTGCCCAGCGACACCCCGAAACCTGAAGGATCTGGAGAAGATCTGTAGGGAGGAGTGGCCAAAATCCCTGCTGCAGTGTGTGCAAAACCTAGTCAAGAACTACAGGAAACGTATGATCTCTGTAATTGCAAACAAAGGTTTCTGTACCAAAATATAAGTTCTGTTTTTCGATGTATCAAATACTTTATTCATCAATAAAATGCAAATTAATTACTTAAAATCAACAAGTATTTTCTGGATTTTTGTTTTAGATTCCGTCTCTCATAGTTGAAGGTTACCTATGATACAAAATTACAACCTCGACATCGTAAAGTAGAAAACCTGCAAAATCGGCAGTGTATCAAATACTTGTTCTCCCCACTGTATATCAATGAATTGGCAAGGGCACGAGAACAGTCTGCAGCACCTGGCCTCACCCTACTAGATTCTGAAGTCAAATGTGTACTGTTTGCTGATGATCTGGTGCTTCTGTCCTCAACCAAGGATGGCCTACAGCAGCACCTAGAGCTTCTACACAGATTCTGTCAGACCTCGGCCCTGACAGTAATCTCAGTAGACAAAAATAATGGTGTTCCAAAAAAGTTCCAGTTGCCAGGACCACGAATACAAATTCCATCTAGACACCATTGCCCTAGAGCACACAAAAAATGATACATACCTCAGCCTAAACATCAGCGGCACAGGTAACTTCCACAAAGCTGTGAACGATCTGAGAGACAAGGCAAGTAGGGCCTTCTATGCCATCAAAAGGAACATAGAATTCGACATACCAATTAGGATCTGGCTAAAAATACTTGAATCAGTTATGGAACCCATTGCCCTTTATGGTTGTGAGGTCTGGGGTCCGCTCACCAACCAAGAATTCACAAAATGGGACAAACACCAAATTGAGACTCTACATGCAGAATTCTGAAAAATATCCTCAGTGTACAACGTAGAACACCAAATAATGCATGCAGAGCAGAATTGGGCCGATACCCGCTAATTATCAAATTCCAGAAAAGAGACGTTAAGTTCTACAACCACCTAAAAGGAAGCGATTCCCAAACCTTCCATAACAAGCCATCACCTACAGAGAGATMAACCTGTTCCTGGGGCTTTGTTCAGAAACGCAAATAGACCCCACAGAGCCCGAGGACAGCAACACAATTAGACCCAACCAAATTATGAGAAAACTAAAATATAATTACTTAACACATTGGAAAGAATTTACAAAAAAACAGAGCAAACTAGAATGCTATTTGGCCCAATACCTGACTACTGTGACTGACCCAAACTTAAGGAAATCTTTGACTATGTACAGAATCAGTGAGCATAGCCTTGCTATTTGGAAAGGCTGCCGAAGGCAGACCTGGCACTCAAGAGAAGACAGGCTATGTGCACACTGCKCACAAAATGAGGTGGAAACTGAGCTGCACTTCCTAACCTCCTGCCAAATGTATGACCATATTAGAGACACATATTTCCCTCAGATTACACAGACCCACAAAGAATTCAAAAACAAATCCAATTTTGATAAGCTCCCATAACTATTGGGTGAAATACCACAGTGTGCCATCAAAGCAGCAAGATTTGTGACCTGTTGCCACAAGAAAAGGGCAACTAGTGAAGACCAAACACCATTGTAAATATAACCTATATTTATGTTTATTTTTTTCCCCTTTGTACTTTAACTATTTGCACATCATTACAACACTGTATATAGACATAATATGACATTTGAAATGTCTTTATTCTTTTGGAACTTTTGTGACTGTGAAGTATACCGTACATTTTTTGTTTATTTCACTTTTGCTTGTTATCTATTTCACTTGCTTTGGCAATGTAAACATATGTTTCCCATAAGTTGAAATGAGAGAGAGAGTAGGGGGGGGCCTTCGGAGACACTTCAGACCATATAGTTTGGTCAACTTTTTCACATAAATAATAAATATATAGACGTTTATAGTCATCCTCATATAGCAATTTGGGATTTGAAGTAATTGGATAAAATTCGATTTTTTTTTACCCATAAATATAGACAACAATCATAGACCGTTTGGTCAGTATCAGAAAGCTGGTGGTTCGATTCCACGAGCCGAGGCACTTAAAAATATATATATATAACTAGGCAAGTCAGTTAAGAACAAATTCTTATTTACAATTTGTTAAATGGGTTAACTGCCTTGTTCAGGGGCAGAACGACATATTTTTACCTTGTCAACTCAGGGATTCGAACCTTTCGGTTACTAGCCCAAAGCTCTAACCACTTGGCTACCTGCCGCCCCTAGGTTACTTAACCCTAATTGCTCCTGTATGTCGCTCTAGATAAGAGCGTCTGCTAAATTACTAAAATGTTAAATGTAAAATGAGCGAGAGAGAGAGAATGGGGTAGAAAATTGTCTGAAGACTTTTGACAGTTAGGCGATGAAACTTAACTCAGCCACAAATGACAGCTTGAAATGTTCAAACTTTTCAGGGGAGCATAAAAGGGAGAGACTATTATGTGAGATATCTAGCCTTCCAAAAATGATTTCATAGTCTATACCACAAGCTCTGACTGAGGGATATACAGTCTTCTTACACTTTAACTAGGATACTAACATATGGGAAGTATATACATACTAAATAGCTGTAAATAAATTACATGTTATTTTCAGCACCAGTAAAATCTGACTTGTCACACAGGGAATAATCTTTCCTGATTTAGAAGAATAAACCATTCAGTACAGCATAACCCACAGAATGAGATTAATTCATGAATAAAAACTAAATCAGACATATATGAATACCTCAGGACCCCTCGAGGCAATGACGCGATTAAATGCAAAAGGATTACTGCTGTAATACGTATAGGAGTAATGTTTTTCACCCAGTCAACGCATTTTCGGTTCGTATCCAGAAGGGGTAAATTCGAATTGTATTTAACCAAAGAAAAAGTATAGGCCTACCCATGTGCTACAATTGGCACAATTGAAGATGCCTTAGTTTCTCCAAAATTCTAAGATAGGCACCACAAAACAAGACGAAGGCAGGCCTCTATATAATTTAATATCTGCCTCTACAGTATATGTCCTCACTTTATGTCCATACTCAGCGACAGACTGCTCCAAGGGGAGCTTGGTTTTACTACTGCTATTTTACAGTATATGCAGGGAGCAACGTTGGGGCAAGGCTAGAGGGAGCCATCGATTGAAAAACACACAACACAAAACCAAACCAAACCGGGCACTAACTAGCATGGACTAAATCTCATTGCACATTCTCCTCCAGTCAAAAGATGAGACCTGCTCTGTTGAGTAGGATATGTCAGATTGGCTACTAACTTTTTTCGAAGCATCTGTTTTTGACTGTGTTGACTTAAACTGCATAGCCTATTGTCAGCGGTGGTAAGGCCTAGATATACAAATATTTTTCATGTGACAGGTGTAAGCTATTCTTATTTTGAGCACTTTTGTCTGTGTTTCTATTCTATTCTATTACATTTCTACTCGTCATACAATCAGACAATCCCCTAATACAATTTAGCCAAAAACGTAATGTAGCCAACATTGCCTTCTATAGGCCCTGGCCCTGTGTAATTTCCTAAATCTAAATAGAGCCCACTTTAAAATAATTCTTAACTTATTTTCTAAAATAAATGATACATTAATATTCTAAATAGCGTGTCAATGCCACTCATCCTAGATGCAGATAATAACGCTATTTCGTTGAAGATAATGATTAGCCTACTTTCAGGTTTAATAAAAATATTTTTCTGAAATGTATTTTTTTATTATCAACAAACACATTATTTTAGTTTAGGCTATTCACTAGGCCTACATATGCGAAATACGCCTATACATTTAACAAAATAAGTTGTATTTTTGTGTGCTGCTGATACGTGACCGGCGAGTGGGAGTTGAAAGCGGCAGTGGACTCTGTGATCGCTAGGCGTGCAGACACGCCGTGACTGCGGTAATAAAGTGAGAAATATTACCTCTGACTGGAGCTTTGATCAGCTGAGCGCACCGAGGACCGCCGAGAGCACTGTCGGAGGGGGGAGAGAGGAGCCGTGGGCGGGCAGGCTTTCCCTATAGCCCCCACCGCTCCACAGCCCTGTTTGGGTACAATCACCATCCAGTTGGGATTTCCGATAGGCACGTCCCATTCATAAATCCATATTGAGCTCATAGAAATGAATGTGTTGTTGTTTTTGCTCTCATGTAATTCGTTAGGATTACAACTGAAGAGTATAAAAAGATGAGGCCTCTTTCTCAGACCTCAGCCTTCCTGATCAAATATGAAAAAGGGATAGGTTATATGAAATAACTTAACAGTAGACCTACGATTACAAAATGTTAAACTTCTAAAATGGTGGGACAACCTAATTGCAGATAAAAAACTAAAATGCTCGTTTTAGTAGTACCTAGGTCTATAACTGGACTATTATCAGAATTATTACTTAGGTTGCATGAGAAGAAAACACTGTGATGACAAATGCAGTATTTATCATGAATGTTTAATTCATTCCTATTAAATCTTGAATGACTGATTATTATTGTTGGATGCCCATTCACTTTAAACGAAATACATGGATAAAACCGACATTTTGGAAATGTTTTGAATTATTAGTACATGTATACAAATAAAAAAATCCTGTTGCTGTCATGAGAAAAATAATTAACACAAAGTGAAACATCTGACAATGTTAGCATAGTTTAACAAAGTCAATGTATATTATTTTAATTGCACACACTAACAAAATAAATAAACAATATGCTCTCTTTTGCCATTAAGAGTTCATATATTTCCTCACAAAAGATTATTTCTCACACACTAAAAATAATAAATCGTATTGGAAGATCGCAAGATAATTATTTCTGACAAGACAGCCTATATCATGTTTATTGTGCACGTGCGTCACGGAGCTAAGGGTAAGGGGCAGGGCGGGATCATTCTAATAGGTTCACCATCAAGCATGTTGTATTCATAAAACGTATTTATTTTCACCGCGTGGACAAGGAGGCAGGCGAGAGAGTGTGCTGTCACTCACCACATCTCAAACAGAGCGCGGGCCACCGTCCGCGTCCACGACGTGAGGAGAGGGCCTGCGGCTCAGCTGTAGCCAACAGCGTGTCAAAACTGATTAGAAAAGTATAGAAACAAAGCCTGAGTAGAATCACAGCACAGCAATATCATACACCACATACCCCCCCCCCCGCCCCCCAAAAGAAAAATAAAGAAAAGGGAGAACAAACTAAAATAAAAGGCTATGGCTCAGCGTCTCCTGTCGCATTGTTTAGAAATGCGAAATGGTGATGGTGAATCAAAATGATAAATGATACAACGTGTGAAGCAAGGCTCACGACTAGATTATGTATAGGCTACTTAGTCATCCAAAGTATCCGAGTTGTTCCGCTTGGATTTTGTTGGAATCGGCACAAACATATGCAATTGATGACCTCGCAGAATATTTACCCCTAATCTCTAACATCAATCATTTTCCTGACTTTCCAACTCATCGCAGAGAAGAGAAATCGATGGAAGCTTATAGGATCTGCTCTGAACCGTCCCATAACCGGAACAGCTGTGCTGCTCTCCCCAACCGATAATCAACGCTTGAACGACAACTGTGCTGCTTCCATGGAACTGGTCTGTTCCAGCGTGAATAGGCCTATAATGTGAACTTTCTATACGAGGATGTGATGGGGCGAATCCTCCAGTCATCATTTCCAGCCATCTTCCAATAATGCAGAATGCATTCAAATTGTTTAAACCCATTCTCCTATCTGCATGAGTAATTTAAAGAGAAGACAGTGACGTGGGATGCTATGTAGGCCTATTATGGGGCTATATTTAAGCAATCTCATTCTTACTCATTGAATAACCTCACACTAACTTGTGATATCCCACTGACCTTTATTCGAGTATAGGCAATACATGTAACACTAGGGGGCGAATTCAATGCTGATAAAGATTAGGCCACCCCAGCTCTGAGGTTATTATTATAGCCCACCCCAACTCTGATGTATTATTATAGGCCGCACCAAACTCTGATGTATTATTATAGGCCCCCCCAGCTCTGAGGTATTATTATAGGCTCACCCCAACTCTGATGTATTTTAGGCCGCACCCAGCTCTGATTATTATTATAGGCCCCCCCCAAGCTCTGATGTATTATTATAGGCCACCCCAGGCTCTGATGTATTATTATAGGCCCACCCCACTCTGATGTATGTATTATAGGCCCACCCCAGCTCTGATGTATTATTATAGGCCACCCCAACTCTGATGTATTATTATAGGCCCACCCCAACTCTGATGTATTATTATAGGCCCACCCCAACTCTGATGTATTATTATGCCACCCCAGCTCTGATGTATTATTATAGGCCCACCCCAATCTGATGTATTATTATAGGCCCACCCCAACTTTGATGTATTATTATAGGCCCACCCCAGCTCTGATTTATTATTATAGAGCCCACCCCACACTGATGTATTATTTATAGGCCCACCCCAGAACTCTTGATTTATATTATTATAGGCCCATGCACTGTGTAGTTGGAGTATTACTGAATCCCAAAATTCTGATGTGACAGAAACAATGTAAAGCATAATTCATAGAAATTCACACTTCCTTCCTTCCCTTCCTTCCTTCCTTCCTTCCGTTCCTTCCTTCCTCTCCTTCCTTCCTTCCTTCCTTCCTTCCTTCCTTCCTTCCTTCCTTCTTCCTTCCTTCCTTCCTCTCCTTCCTTCCTTCCTTCTTCTTCCTTCCTTCCTTCCTCTTTCTTTCTTTCTTTCTTTCTTTCTTTCCTTCTTCTCATATATAACAAATATATGTCAAACATATAGGCCGAGGCCTACTCTAGTATACTCTCAACTGAAATTGAAATCAGAGCGAATTTACGTTATAGAAAATACAGTCTGGTAGAAAATAGAAAGTATTATTATTATGAATCTCTTATGAAATGTATAGAGAAAGGGTCTTTGGGAACAGTTGGTCTAGTTTAGATGAATGATTCTCAATGCTTATTCTGCAATACGGGTGAAAGGGCTAGGCTCACTAATGATTCTAATATAATGTGTGGTGATAACCACTCCCTTTGAGATATTATCGCGCAGTGGGCAATGCTCTGGGGACGGCCTGCGAGGCTGAAAAGCGGCAGATAGCTTCTGCACGGGAGCGGATTTCTGCGTTAAAACCCCGCAAGCCTGCCCGGCTCTGATATCAAGTGCCCCGGGTTGAATTCAAATGGGCTACAGGGAAGGCAGGATGATAGCTGTAAGATGTATTTTTCGACTTATTTTTTCACTCTCGTTTTTTTGTTGTTAAATTAGAAAATGTGCACACATGGTAGATGATAATGTTTGATATATAAAATACAAAAAAGTTCAAAGAGTTAAAAAAATTATGCACACAAGTTAAAAGTAGAATGGAGTTTAAATGTTCTCCAAGGTAGGCCTACATTTGTTTTATGTAAAAAGACAGAAAAATATATATTACATAATGTACAGCCAATGATTCTTAAAAAATCTCTAACATTCTTAATCTCTGAGTTTAACAACAGGGATCTGAGGCAGGTCTCAATTTGAGCAATTGGTAGTATTTGAACAAAACGAATGAGAGTCGTTGTTCTGCCAGGGAACATGGACACTGAACGCGGTGATATCATGAGAGGTATAGACATCTAAAGACACATACATGTAGTCTAGATGTATACCTCAAAAACATTTTTTGAGCATAAAGTAATTTGTGCATGAAACTACACAATCGAAGACAATGCTCATTAAATCAAATAGGCCTATGGAGAGGAGAGTAAGGGAAGATCATTTAGAATGACTGATTATCTCAATAATTTCGATTCAAGACATTTACAAATCCGATTTTTACCGAGGAAACGCTGCATAATTATCGAAATGCACTGATCAATAAGAACGCCGTCCCCGTCCGTACAAACTTCTGTGGATGAATGCAGAGGATAAAAGAGGGGAGAGGAGAGAGAGAGAAGAGATTGAGGGGGGAGGTAGAGAATCTTGCTGGACCGCAGGAGACGCAACACGGGCAATACRGCTCCATTCATCTTCATTGCCTTTTGTGTGCACAAAAAGCAACCCGTGCATAAGGTAAAGCCCGCATCAAAGCCGTGGCTTTATTTTATATCCTARAGATCAGGAMGGAGACAAAGCTTTATTTTCYCCAGGAGAGAGATATTTTACCTCTGCCTTACGGTTTTATGTTYGAGAGGTGTCAGCCGAAGGAAATGGATGGCTAATGCATAGGCAAAACGCCTTGCCTCGACATGCTGCAAGTCAGCGGCTGTTCGCAGGGGGAGAGCCGGGGATTTAAGGCCGGTGGACCGAGCCAGGCATGGATTGAGCGCTGGCTGGGCATATAATGTATTCGGTCCCGTCACACACACGCACGCGCTCATACTCACATTGAACACCAGGACCACTCACATTTACACACGCACATTTACGCGCGCGCGCGCGCACAACACACACACACACACAACACCCACACACACACAACACACACACACACCACACACCACACACACACACACACACACACACACACACACACACACACACACACCACACACCACCACAGATATCGACCTCACACTTTCTGGGAGCATTAGCCATTAAAATCTGACTCACTGTTTCCTGTATGCATGCATTCAGATTTCTCCTTTATTAGGTGGAAGAGAAAAGAGTTAACAAGTTTACAATGCTGCTCAAAAACAGAGCTTCTCTGTCATATTTTCCTCCATGATTAAATATAAATTCTTAAAGAAGTAATTGGAATTTACTGCATACCTGAATAACTGCATATAAATAAGCACACATTTCATTGGGGGGTTCACTGACACTGTTTGGCCATATAAAACCGGTGCATACATTATAATACACAGCAAATAATCTTATTTCACACAAGCCTTGCGACATGCTTGGGATTCCGTCCAAATTATGGAGTATTCAAACCAACGTTTTCAATTTATTAAACCTATATGGGCAACATTTCATTTTAATGGGACAATTTATTTCTGGGAAGGGATTATCAGCGCTGAAACTACACCAGTCTGTACATTTCAGCATTAGAATAGTAGGCTACAACCTTGTTTATATCAGTGGACTGGCACGTCAGGGGCTGGGTGTTACCTAGCTCCCAAACACAGGCAGTCACAGGCAAACACAGGCAAACAGACACAGGCGTCAGACATCGACTGTGGCAATGACTTCCACAGACACATTCCTAAATTCTAAACACCTTTCCTTGTCTGCATGTGCTTACCGTGTTTCGTAAAGGAGTACACAAATCCGCCAACTGGGATTGCAGTCATGCACGGGTCTCTCCAGGCCTGGCGCGGGGGGTGTAAAGTGGCCGTTGGAAGCCCTATATATGCAACTATTTAGTTACACTCACTGTCATATCCCTTTCTGATAGTTTCCTTGCAGGAATAGACACTGTTCTCCATGTTGGTAGCACTATGTGTCAAATYAATATATATGTGGGACTCCTTACTGCCATTATTCATTGACTTGAGGATCTCAACCCCCCATCCCCTGCTCAACTGCTAGAGCTGAGACTGTGGGTAGGAGCACAAATTGTTTCTCCTCATCATACCAGGGGCCTCAGTGATGCGATGGAGGAGAGAGATTTGTTCCCTGTATGGTTCTGTTCCTGATAGGCCCATCAGGTAGGAGCAGCAGGGAGCCACACTGAGAGGTCTGGGGTGAGGAGGGGAGGGGGGGTGGAAAGGCATAGAGGGGGGTCATCGGTGGCTTGGTTGGGTTATTGTGGTGGTTGTTGATATGCTGGTGCGGGGAGCCTAGGTAGTTCGCTGCATGCTCTGCCTGCCAATGAGCTGAAAATGTGAGGAGGTTGTGGCCTCCGGGTGTTTTACGACAGGGTTTGTCTTCGCCGGAGCGTGCCACTGGCATCTTCACACCCTTGAGTTGCAGGGCAGGGCAGGGCAGAGGTGGGGAACAAAGAGGAGGAGGGGAGGCTATAAATTAGCTGGGCTGGCAGGCTGATGGTTGGTCAGTGATCTCAGGGAATGGCACCCACCCTGACCCCGTGTGCTTAGGCCCCAGCTGAGCCTGCACTGCATGGAGATGAGAACCAGGGATGTAAACCAATCTACCCCAGCCCAGCTATCCCAGCCTGCCAGCCAGCCCAGCCCAGCCATCCCAGCCCAGCCAGCCCAGCCCAGCCCAGCCCAGCTCTATCCCCCCCATCACCCTGGCCCGTGGCCCAGTCCAGCTCAGCTTCCTTCTAGGGGTATGGTATGGAGGATGTATACATGTGTGTGATCATCACCCTGGGATGGTGTGATAAGAAGGATCCTAAAGTGCTGATTAGATCAGGGGCATGTTTGTCTTCCAGTATCAGGGATTACATGATTTATTCGAGAGCGAGGTTTGTTGGCGGGTGGCGGTGGCGGGTGCTAACTCCCCGCCCACACCCAAAGGAAGGGCATTCCATTAAACTCCATGCATTTTAAGTAGTTGGGATCTATTTACACAGGGAAGCAGCTAATTTGCCCCTGTAGCGAACAAGCCCATATCTGATAATCTATTTCCCCACTAGAGAACCCCCCCCCCCCCACTTCCCATTGAAGAAGACCTCGGAAACATCCACTGATGTCCCATTAGTGTGGGGACACATCCATTTGTCCCGTCCCTATCTCTTTACGTATTCATCGTTTCCCACCACACACTCTCCCCATTGAGATGACCTATATATAGGGTACAGGTAGATGGCTAGGTAGATAATGTAAGCAAGAGAAAGCACTTTAACAGCCCTGTGGCCCACCATGAGTCAAGCCTCATTCTATCAACTGGGGTGCTAACCACTGGGTTACCATCACTAGGAATATATGCAGTTCCTGGATTACTTTGTATTGTAATAGATGCATTGTGCCGGCAAAGAATATAGCAGTTTGTATTCAAGCAGAATGAACAAAAAGAGTGGAAGAATTGCTAGGAGAATGGGAAGAGGAGGGAGGAAAGGGGGGKATAGTATAATTAGAGCAGGTTGGGATAGGGAGGTTTAGTTCCTTTAGATGTGAAATCTAATTTCTATATAATGTCATTTAAATCCCGTCATCCAGGAGTTGTATTTGAACTTGGATTATCGGAAATCATCAGCCTGTGAATGCTAAAGATCCTTTTTGTGGGGCGCAATGTTCTTCAAGTTCACAAGTCACAGGTTTTCTTGGAATGATTATAAGGTAGAGAGAAAGGATGGAATTCCTTTTAGAGTTGAATAAAGAGGGAAGAAAAAGAAAAGGAGAAGAGAAGTGAAATGAAGGAAAAAAGTAAATTAGGTTACTTACAAAGTAAGTGGTTCTGGTCCCTAGAAACAAAGTCTCTGATATACTAATTCAATTTCCTGCAGATATTTTGTTTTATTTGTATCTTATTGACTCCACTCCAATTCCAAATCTCCCCTTGCCTAAAACTTTTCAGCATGTTCCTGCCCTGCTTAAAGTGGTGATGCTATGAACAGCCCATTCTGCTAAAACTATACCACAGGAGGTGGTGTGACCAAATAAGTACTTTAATAATTACTGTAAACAAATACATTTAGAAACAAACTTTAGATCCCCTTAACCAGTGTAATGAACCATATAAAGACCTGGTATTATAGCAAAATATTTCTCCACAGACCACTCTCATAATGCCTTATATAACAGGGGTGGACATCTCTAGCACCTGAGTTCCTCAGCCCAGTGGTTTTAGATCCCCCTTAGTCTTTAACTGATAAATTAATTTAATTGATTGGCTGAAGAGTCCACACACCTGAACCATTTTTTTTCTCTCCATGCTACTGACACGTCTTTGAAGGGAATTGCTAAATACTCCAACTGCCTCATTCAAATCGTTAAAGACACTTGACAAATAGAAATTGATTGATTTCCAATAGGCTCTCTTCCAGTAGTCAACATCACTGCATAGCCTACATGGGGATGAGGAACTTGCATGGCTCTGTATGGAGATAATGGCCGTAGTTAGTTCTTTGTTCTGCAGAACAGACATCATCCTCATTGAGAATCCCCTCTCCCCATAGAGGCATGTTGACAATAAGACGGAGAGGCCTCTCTGAGACCGTACAGGTATGCTGCATTGTCTTTCCTTCATGACAGCACTGAAAGAAGAACACGCTACTCACTGAGGAGAGGCTGATTGTGGCCGTGTTATCGACGGACGGACTCCCCGTGTAATTCGCAGATACAGAGGGATGGGAAGGAAAAAATAAATGTCTGTAAACTTTTATCTCTGCCAGGCAGCAGAGGGAAGGGGTGAGAGGTCGCTTCCCCCTAAGCCGGGAAACACAGAGAACATTAGTGAGGAAGCAGGCTTTACCTAGGCCTGGCCAGACCTCCACTAGCTCTAATCTAGAGACTGGAGGAAGAGAGCAGACACACCAGACAGCCACAGCGCCATCAGACGCCACTCCAGACGTATTCTCCTCTCCTCTGTCTGTTGGTGTGTGGGGTCTCTCTCAGTAATTCACTGTTTTTTGAAAGGATTAGATGCATTTTTCATGCTTCAAATCTAAATGACCAATTTGAATGTAAAAGTCCTTAAACAAGACAGAATAATGACTTGTGTGAGGTTTTGTCGGTGGGGTGGAGAGGTGGGCTCCCAGGCCAAACTGTTGGTCACATATGACACTAGTGTCACACTGCATGTTACAGTTATGTACCAACTTTGTTCTTACCCTCTACGAGTAGTACTCCCCGAATCCAGTCCTCCAGTACCCCCAACAGTACACATTTTTATTGTAGCCCTGGACAAGCACACCTGATTCAACTTGTCAACTAATCATCAAGCCCTCAGTGAGTTGAATCAGGTGTGCTTGTTCAGTGCTACAACAAAAATGTGTGCTGTTGGGGGTGGAGTGAAGGATTGGAGTTGGGAAACTCTGTTCTAAAGTAGAACGGGTATTCATGGGTTGCATCTTCGTCACTCGGTCGCCATGCCATTGTTAAGAACATTCTAAAAACGACGCCCGCCATCGTGGTGACCGAAAATTCAGTGGTGTCCACTCATTCTGAACGGGGGTTAATGACTGTTTCATTGAAATTACACTATAGTTGCATGGAAATACAATGACATTGCTAAATAAAGATAAATGATTAGTAGGAAACAACTTTGCCATCATTCCGATGTTGTCAAATTGACTTTAGAGAGATGGCAATGTTGTCAATATCTATCAAAAAGTGTCAAACATAGCTAGCAATGCCAACATTAGCTAGTTACAATTAAGTTACCCTCCCCTCATTCCTAGCTAGCTAGTCAACGTTATACTACATCTAAAGTCAATCTGGCGACATCACAATGATGACAAAAGGATTTCCGACCAATATGTGCGTCCTTTAAAGATGTGATTGTATTTCTAAGCCACTATAACGCACTTGATAACGAAATGACAAAATCTTCATCAGGGCCAATTGAGAATGCATTAGGTAGAATGTTCAGTCAGGCACGAGTCTTTAAGAGAACGGTCAAAACAATAATGTGACAAAACGTGCAAGCCATTTTTAGCTTTCCTCTGACACCGCCTAGAATATAGGTTCTGGATGACAGGAAGCTTGGACCCAGTGATGTACTGGGTTGTAAGCACTACCCTCTGTAGTGCCTTTTGGTCAGATGCCGAGCAGTTGCCATACCAGTCAGTGATGCAACCGGTCAGGTTGCTCTTGATGGTGCAGCTGTAGAACTTTTTGAGGATCTGCGGACCCATGCCAAATCTTTTGAGTCTCCTGTGAGGGAAAAGGTGTTGTCATGCCCTCTCCACGACTGTCTTGGTGTGTTTGAACCATGATAGTTCGTTGGTGATGTGGACACCAAGGAACTTGAAACTCTCGTGTTTGGCCACGCAGTCGTGGGTGAACAGGGAGAACAGGAGGGGACTAAGCACGCACCCCTCAGGGCAGACATGTTGTTGCCTACCCTTACCACCTGGGGGCGGCCCGTCAGACAGTCCAGGATCCATTTGCAGAAAAAGGTGTGTTTGGTCCAAGGGTGCTTGGGCACTATGGTGTTGAACGGTGAGCTGTAGTCAATGAACAGCATTCTCACATAGGTGTTCATTTTGTCCAGGTGGGAAAGGGCAATGTGGAGTGCGATTGAGATTGCATCATCTGTGGTTCTGTTGGGGCGGTATGCAAATTGGAGTGGATCTAGGGTATCCGGGATGATGCTGTTGATGTGAGCCATGACCAGCCTTTCAAAGTACTTCATGGCTACCAACGTGAGTGCTATGGGGCGGTAATCATTTAGGCAGGTTACCTTAGCTTCCTTTGGCACAGGGACTATGGTGGTCTGCTTGAAACATGTAGATATTACAAACTCTGTCAGGGAGAGGCCCCGCGGCGTCGTGAATGTTGACCTGTTTTAAGGTCTTGCTCACATCGGCTACCGATAGCATTATCACACAGTCATCCGGAATAGCTGGTGCTCTCATGCATGCTTCAGTGTTGCTTGCCTCGAAGAAAGCATAAAAGGCATTTAGCTCATCTAGTAGGCTTGTGTCACTGGGCAGCTTGCGGCTGGGTTTACCTATGTAGTCCGTTTACCTTTGTAATAGTTTTCAAGCCCTGTTACATCCGACGAGCATTAGAGCCAGTGTAGTAGGATTCAATCTTGATCCTGTATTGATGCTTTGACTGTTTGATGGTTTGTCTGAGGGCGTAGCGAGATTTCTTATAAGCGTCCGGATTAGTGTCCCGCTCCTTGAAAGCTGCAGCTCAATGCGGATGTTGCCTGTAATCCATAGCTTCTGGTTGGGATATGTGCGTACGGTCACTGTGGGGACAACGTCGTCGATGCACTTATTGATGAAGCCGATGACTGAGGTGGTATTCTCCTCAATGCCATTGGATAAATCCCGGAAAACATTCCAGTCTGTGCTAGCAAAACAGTCCTGTAGCGTAGCATCCACATCATGTTAACGTTATTATGATTTGTGGCAAAAATTCCATTCAAGTCATGGGACTGATATTAGCATTTTTTGCTAAAATTATCTATTTGTGACTTTGTTGAGCGTCACAATCAATTTTAGATGCTTTTGGATTTTTTGGACATGATGGCGAAAACTGCTAATATCTGTCCCATGACTTGTGCCACAAATGCACGAATATTAGCATTTGGAAACAGTGCCAGGGAAGCTAAAACCAAAGCATGGATTGATGTAATACAATGTCCATATAGACTTCTTACAGGGTAAGGACCAGTGTGTTTTTGTAATTTGGGTGAGCATATCTTTAATGGCCATCAAAAGTTCAAGTGGTAGTAAAGTGAAATTCATATGTATGACCCATGGATAACGCTCTTTTAAATGAAGGCTCCATTCTGTAGACTGTCTCTGAGAACCTATCAAAGAACATTGATGAAAAAGTAATGAATATGAGACAAAGTCTGACTGATTGTCTGGCCCTGATTAAAAATGCTATAGTGTGACACCATGGAACATCAAGCACCTCCAGGGTCTTTGAGCTGGAGAGGGGGCAAGGGAGAGGAGGGAGAGAAAAGGGGGTGACACTTTCTTGTTGTGAGTTTAGAGGGGAGATCTGAAGGGTAATGAGGACTCAGAGCTGCCTGAACTATCTTTGACTTACACAGTCCTTTCTTTCTCCTCTCTCTCTCTCTCTGTCGGCTGTTACAATTCCTCCTTTATCAAACATGGTCCATGTCGGGGCACTCCTGAAATCTTCCCCACCTTTATTCCTTCGCTCCTCCTCTCTGCCCCAAATTCTCTATTCTTCATTGTGCTGTCACTCCAAATAAGGCACCCCTTGCCCCCTCTCTCACCCCTTCAAAAATAAGAAACGGTAAATCCGGTGCCTCTTACTGCAGCCGTGTTTACCATCCACAATACAGCACACGTTTTTGTTCATCACCAGAGATCGCACGCACGATGGATCCGCACACGCACACGCACACGCACGGCACCCAACACCACACACACACAACACAACACACACCACACCCACACACACACACACCACACACACACACACACACACACACACCACACACACACACCACACACACACACACACCACACACACACACACAAACACACACACACACACTCTTATCCGCCGAACAAAGCGTCATCTTCTCAGCCGCAAAGCCCTGATTGTTACAGCGGTAAAGTACGGCAGGCGTTGCTTACGACGGTTCCTCTGCTAAACCTGGACTAACGGCAACACACACTCCCATAGACGCTCCCTACACCCAGAAAGATGCCTGTCAACGCTGCGTGACACAACACAAAAACTCAGATTAGGGCTTGCTCTGAACCGGGATTTCAAAGATGTATTTTTTTCTCTTCATTCAACCTTAAGAGGGTGGGGAATATAAATCAAAAAAAACTCCAATGAGAAATATCTGCATTATTCACCGTTAGAAAGGTGTCCAAAGTGTAAACTTTGATGTCAATTTTGTGTGCTTTATTGATACCTGGGCTGTGTTTATGGGGTAATGAAGTCTGAGGTTTGGGATGCACCCGTAATGGGAATACTGAGAGTTTTAATACCCAGGTAAAATGAAATATGCTGTGTTGTATCTGTGGAAATGTAGAAATGTATTCCTCCCTTTGTTGGTCTCTACAAGTCTGAGGGCTAGTGGGAGAGAGAAGATTGCATAGGCTAAGGAGAGAGCCATTGGTAGAATGTGGGGTAAATGCTTCTTTCTTTGATATAAACTGTCCAGAAATGATTGTGTCACCTTAAATATATACAGAACAACATACTTTAATAGTGTATAGTGGCTATACTGTGAGGCCATAGATGCTTGACTGAGTTATGTTTATTTTGCTCTCCCCTTCCTCGTTTACATCACCTCATTTCCTGGCAATTTTCCCCGCGTGGGATTATTCTCCCTACTCAACACGGATGGTGGTTTCTCAGACAAAAACAAGATACGTTGTCGACTGAATTTCAATTAATAAAGCCGCTGGATTTTACATGTGGAAGAGGTCTGATGTAAAACAACAATATTGGTTCCCGTAATGTAGGACTTAAACTACTGAAAAAACACGTTCAAAATAAGGGATTCTGTGAATATGTAAGGAAAAGGTAACTACATAACTGTGTTTAATGACAATGTGGAGTCATATGGTCTTGTAAATGTACAGTATGTCTTGTAAATGTACAGCATGTCATGTACTGTACACTACCGGTCAAAGGTTTTAGAACACCTACTCATTCAAGGGTTTTTCTTTATTTTTACTATTTTTTACATTGTAGAATAATAGTGAAGACATCAAAACTATGAAATAACACATATGGAATCATGTAGTAACCAAAAAAGTATTAAACAAATCAAAATATATTATATATCTGACATTCTTCAAATAGCCACCCTTTGCCTTGATGACAACTTTGCACACTCTTGGCATTCTCTCAACCAGCTTCACCTGGAATGCTTTTCCAACAGTCTTGAAGTAGTTCCAACATATGCTGAGCACTTGTTGGCTGCTTTTCCTTCACTCTGCGGTCCGAATCATCCTAAACCATCTCAATTTGGTTGAGGTCGGGGGATTGTGGAGGCCAGGTCATCTGATGCAGCACTCCATCACTCTCCTTCTTGGTAAAATAGCGCTTACACAGCCTGGAGGTGTGTTGGATCATTGTCCTGTTGAAAAGCAAATGATAGTCCCACTAAGCCCAAACCAGATGGGATGGCGTACCATTGCAGAATGCTGTGGTTGCCATGCTGGTTAAGTATGCCTTGAATTCTAAATAAATCACAGACAGTGCCACCAGCAAAGCACCCCCATGCCATAACACCCCCATGCCATAACACCTCCTCCTCCATGCTTTACYGTGGAAAATACACATAGGGAGATCATCCGTTCACCCACACCACGTCTCACAAAGACACGGCGGTTCGAACCAAAAATCTCCAATTCCAGACCAAAGGACAAATTTCCACTGGTCTAATGTCCATTGCTCGTGTTTCTGGGCCAAAGCAAGTCTCTTTTTCATATTGGTATCCATTAGTAGTGGTTTCTTTGCAACAATTCGACCATGAAAGTCTGATTCACACAGTTTGCTCTGAACAGCTGATGTTGAGATGAGTCTGTTACTTGAACTCTGTGAACTATTTATTTGGGCTGCAATTTCTGAGGCTGATAACTCTAATGAACATACTCTGCAGCAGAGGTAACTCGGGGTCTTCCATTCCTGTGATGGTCCTCATGAGAGTCAGTTTCATCATAGCACTTGATGGTTTTTGCAACAGCATTTGAAGAAACTTTCAAAGTTCTTGAAATGTTCCGTAATGACTGACTTTTATCTCTTAAAGTAATGACGGACTGTCGTTTCTCTTTGCATATTTTATCTGTTCTTGCAATAATATGGACTTGGTCTTTACCAAATAGGGCTATCTTCTGTATACAACCCCTACTTTGTCACAACACAACCCACAAATGAACTTTTAGCAAGGCAGACCTGTTTATTGAAACGCATTCCAGGTGACTACCTCATGAAGCTGGTTGAGAGAATGCCAAGAGTGTGCAAAGCTGTCATTAAGGCAAAGTGTGGCTATTTGAAGAATATCAAATATAAAATAAATTTTGATTTGTTTAACACTTTTTTGGTTACTACATGATTCCATATATGTTTTTTTCATAGTGTTGATGTCTTCACTATTATTCTACAATGTATAAAATAGTAAAATTAAAGAAAAACCCTTGAATGAGTAGTGTTCTAAAAATTTTGACCGGTAGTGTAAATGTACAGCATGTCTTGTAAATGTACAACATGTCTTGTAAATGTACAGTATGTCTTGTAAATGTACAGTATGTCTTTTAAATGTGTGCATCTGATATTTGTTCTGTAGTGTTTGATTCAAGCGGTCCAATTAGCCATCAGTGCTTACTCACACACTCACACAGGCCAGGTTAAACGACATGGGAAGCGGGCAGCCTGCACACTGTTTTGGACTCAGTGGCGTCTCATTTACACGTGTTAATTGCAGCTAATTGGTTTTAATGAGATGAACAGGAAACCCTCTGGGACTGTTCATACCTTTAATTTGTAGTAAATATCATTAATTAACATATACTAATTACAGCCAATTAACATTGATTAAAAAGATCCAAACGATGGGGAAAAGTACAAACCAACCCAAAAAAATCCTATGGAGTCAGCAGGAAAAAGGAACGGCACATGTCTGGAACGTCACGGACTGAGGCAGGAGGTAGTATTTATCAAGTAGCTCTGTCTGGCTGGTCTGCCCTCTCCTTCTCAGTCTGGAGCGTTTGGGAAAGATTGGGAACGTTGACTGCACCCCACACCCCTCCCTGATCCATGCCCGCGGCCGGAGCCCCCTGCCGACTGCGCCCCATGGCACACCTGCGCCGGAGCGTCCCCACGATGGCGGCGGACGAGAGGGCATGTGTGTGCCGCGAGAGGCCAGCGTGTGCCACACAGTCTGAGCAGGAGGAGATTAGAGGATTTACCACTGAGAGAGGTGGCAGATAGGGAGGGAGGGAAACATGAAGGAGAGACAGAGAGGGAGAGAGACAGGAAGGAGAGACAGGAGGGAGAGAGAGGAGGAGAGGACAGGAAGGTGAGAAGAGGGAGAGAGACAAGGGGGAAGAGAGAGAGAGGAGAGAGAGGAGGGAAAGAGAGGAGGGAGAGAGGAGGGAGAGAGGAGGGAGGAAGAGGAGAGGAAGAGAGGAGGAGGAGAGAGAGAGGAGAGAGAAGAGGGAGAGACGAGAAAAGGGGAGAGAGAAGGAAGAGACATAGAGAGGAGAGGAAAGTGAGAGAGACAGGAAGGAGAAGGACACAGGAGGGAGAGACAGGAGGGATAGAGAGAGAGACAGGAAGGAGAGAGAGGGATAGAGAAAGGAGGGAGAGGAAGAGGGAGAGAGACAGGAGGGAGAGAGAGAGGGAGAGAGACAAGAAGGAGAGAGACAGGAGGAGAGAGAAGGAGGAAGAGAGAGAGAGGGAGAGAGAGGAGAGAGACAGGAAGGAGAAGAGAGAGGGAGAGAGACAGGGAGGGAGAGAGAGAGAAGAAGGAGGATGAGAGAGAGAGGGAGAGGACTGGAGGGAGAGAGAGAGGGAGAGAGACAGGAGGGAGAGAGAGAGGGAGAGACAGGAGGAGAGAGAGAGAGGGAGAGGAAGAAGAGAGAGAGACAGGAGGGAGAGAGGGGAGAGACAAGGAGGGAGAGAGAGGGAGAGAGACAGGAAGGAGAGAGAAGGGAGAGAGAGGAGGAGGAAAAGAGAGAGGGAGAGGGAGAGGAGGCGTAGAGAATTGCTAAAAGAAGAGGAGAGAGTGTAAGCGATTGAGTAAAGAAAGGGCAGGAGGGAAGGAGACAAAAAGGAAAAAGAGGGGGAAGAGAGTTTCCGTGGCGATGGAGAAGGAGGGAACAAGGGAAAGAAAGTGACAATGAGAGAGAGAAGAGAAGATAGAGTGAATGGAAGAGAGAAGAGGGTATAGATGGAAATGCTGAAGGGAGTGTGAGAAAGAGAGAACAGAGAGAACGCTGAGCTAAGGCTGCATGGAGATTAGCCACATTTAAACAGCTAGCAACTAGCTAACAAAGACACACATGGGCAGCCATATTTTGGTGTCAGGCTCTGGCATATGGACAGACAGAACGGAGAACGGACACTACGTCAGAGCTGAGGTGATTCCCAGTCGAGCGAGAGAAAATAGAGCTGAAGAGAGAGAGAGAGGAAAGAGGGGGGGTGGGAGAGAGAGGAAGCGCAACATTTAAAATCAGGAAAGAGTAGGTAGTTAGAGGTCCCCGAGTATGACTCAGACTAGAAAATGCAATTAAGGAGTGACAAATACCGAAGACATAGACAGGAGGAGATATTAAATTAAACAAATGAATAAAGACACTATCTATTAATATAAAAAAACAAAAATAAAAAGAGAGTGATATAAAAATATAAAAGAAAAAAGAAATAAATTAAAACCCAGTTAGACAAAACCATACAGAAATGAATAAATAAATTATAATACTAATAAAAAATTATAACACATGAATGATAGAATCCACACAGAATAAATATTGTACTATAAATTAATCTAATAAACCATGTAAACAGCAAATTTTTAATAAATAAATATTGATAGTAGATAAAAAAAAAAAAATACAATATTATATTTTTTTTTTTATATAAAAATAAAAATAAATATAAATTTAATAAAAATATAAAAATACAAATAATTTATATAACAATGATAACACAGATACTACTATCCAGTCATGCTTCCGCACAGTATAAGGCTAACTCTTCGTTAATCCATTGTATCACTAATTTACTAAAAAAAATAATATTGAACGTAATCTGACTTATTTTGAAACTAAATAAGTCAAATATGTAATGTTGACTAATTTTGGAAGAAAAAAATCTGAGCTAATATTACATATATAACTGACAGTAAAAAATATTTTTTAAAATCGTGACTGATCTATATTATTGAGGTTAGATGATAAAATGAAACAATAGTGATATCCAAAATATTAACAAAAAATTTTATAGTCATTTGTATAATAAATATAATTATTATAAAAATTATTTATATAAAAAAATATTTAATAGTCAATAAAAATTAAATAAAAAATTAAAAATACGTGGAAACAAGAAAATGGTATAAAAACAATAATAACTATAAATAATAAGGTTACAAATAATAGAATAGAAAAAAAAAATTTCCTAGATAACTTCAACTTAAATTATATTATATTATTTAAATCATACCATGATTAAAAATTATCATAAACTTATAAATATTAAACTAGGTATTTAAAGGAAAAAAAATGAAAGCAGAGCACAGAAAGAACATGAGAAAGGGGTTGGGAAATCAAAGAGAGCGATAGACGAAGAGGGAAGATAGGACTGTACTTTACTTGGCTGCAAACCTAGTGTCACCTGTGCCACCAAGACTGACTTTGACACTGTAAAGCCTGACACTGTGGCGAGTGTGTACTCAGAGCCACATGCTCCCAGGCATGGTGGCAGAAGCTGGCAGTGCCCGCCAGGGCAAGGTGTGAATGTGTGTCAGATGGTTCAGCGGGCAGACTAGCAGCGGGCACCACCATGATCCCACTGGAGGGAGAGGCAGGAGGGCTAAACCTGCCTACACTGTGATGACCCTCCTGGGTGAACACCCCGACGGCAACCCACTCCCACCTCCAGGGCTCAGCCCCCAGCATGGGGGTTAGAGTAGACACACACACGCACACAAATACAGGGGGGAACACCTTGCCTTTGGACATGCTGAAAAGACTGCTTGAATACGAGGAAAATAAGCGCAAACTGTCCACTGAAAATAAAAGTCTCTCTTCAAACTGGTTACGACAGCCTAACTCTACCAAATTGGTAGTTAAAACTTAACCTTAAACACTTTGAATTCTGATGTTTTAACAACTTTGAAATTTGAAGTTTGAGAAACATGGATGAACATCTAATTCTGAGGTGAGACTGTGAGAGCTAGTTTAACATAGATACACTCACGCACTCACACAAGCACGCACGAACAAACGCACACACACCAGCCCAGGGGCTGAGATCACACTGGTGCACTGTGATGATGTCATGCAGCAAATCACCACAGGCATTTGTAGTTTGAGTTCTGTCCTGTGTCTTTGGCTTTGGATGTTATGTTTATTGGTCTCTTGTTGGGTAGATTTCGGTCATTTTTTAGTAATGTCCATCTCTGTCCATTTCATGTTTAGCTTATGTTGATATTTTTGGGGTATTTTGGTAAGGTTAGGGTTAAGATTAGGCATTAACTCAGAAATCTTAAGTTTAGGCATTAACTCTGAATGGTTGAGGTAAGCATTAAGGTTTGGAATAGGCTTAAAACAAAAATCTCAAAAACTTTCTATCGCTGGATTCAAACTTGCAACCTTTGGAAACAGATGCTTGGAATCAGAGGCTTGGAATGAGAGGCAGATACTTACGCCCATCCACAATTTCCATCCGCCATCCCATAATGCCCTAGCAAAATCGAAACCTACTTGAAGGTAAGAGCGCACACTGTTGCCCCTGGTAGCCAGTTTCCACGTCATCTCCCGATGCCCTCAGACATGAATGGATGTTGAATACTGACTTGTATCACGGGTGACCTGGCTGCTGTGTGTGCTGGGGTGGATGCTCACTGCAGAGATGACAGGCAGAGCATCAACCTTTCCACAGGCCTGTCTTTAAAGACAACCGGTAGGGTCTAATAAATCCTTCAAAGGCTGRCTGACTTCACAGCTTCGCTCCGGCTTTCAAGGCAGGACAGGAGTCTAAGACAAAGGCCAGCAGGGAGAGAGAAAGAGAGAGATGGAAGAGAGAGAGGGAGTCAGAGCAAGAGAGTCAGAGAGTGAGTCAGAGAAAGAAAGAGAGAGAGATGGAAGAGAGAGAGGGGGGGGGCCCTCCTGTAGTCACACCTCATGAATATTTAACAGAACTTTTGGAGTAGGAAAGAAGAATAGAGGTTGGTGTGTGTGGTTGTGTGTGTGTGTTGGTGTTGTGTTGTGTGTGTGTGTGTGTGTGGTGTGTGTTGTGTGTGTGTGTGTGTTGTGTGTGTGTGTGTGTGTGTGTGTGTGTGGTGTGGTGTTGTGTGTGTTGTGTGTGTGTGTGTGTGTGTGTGTGTGTGTGTGTGTGTGTGTGTGTGTGTGGTTCATTGAGTAAACAGCCATTCCCATGGCAACAGTGCGTCAGGTAGGCAGGCGACATGGGCTCTGAGCTGCCCTCTTTAGTCCCTGGAGGGGGAGAGAGGGAAGAGGGTGGAGGGGGGAAGCATTTTGTCGCGGCACACTTGACAAAACAAAGACAACTCACTTCTCTGGTCTCGTGCCACATTTCTTATTCATAAACAAGCAGGGCTGGCTGTACGGACACGATAAAGCGTAGTGCGTGGGGCCCTCTGCCGAGACGGACACCGATTTGAATGCAAAGCCTCAGCTGCACCAAATCCCTCCCCCCTGTCCTCACCCCACACCTCCCCCCTCTCCATTATTCTGTCTGATTTCACCGCTATTTTTGGACGTGGCGCTAAGCCAACCAAAGGATCTCCAATGGAGATATGGCATCAAAAAAACCTTTCTCTCTCCATCCCCCGCCATCATTAACATAAACATTTAAGAATAACATGCGAAAGAATGAGGAAAAACGAATGAATAAAATGAATACAAAATATCCACACATATTTTATAATATCCACACATGTCCATATCTCCGACAATGTTCGACGTTCGTCCCTGTCCATTCTCTACACACACAACAGTGGATAATTGGGTGATTCTTCTTCTTAATGGATTATTTGTTTTGATTTGGGCCTAAACATATGTTGACTTAAGGGGGCCAGGGGATGCATGGTGGGTGTTCTCGCCACTTGAGCTGTGCATGTTTAGAGGTGTAAACAGATATTGGGGTAGGGTGGAGTGGAGGGATGAATGTGATGCTTTACTGAGGGTCTGACTGATAAAGGGGATGGGGGTAATGGTGCCATAGTAAGGGTTTGAGTGGTAAGACCAGCTATATTAACCAGTTTAGCAGGGCTTTAGGAACAACTGCATACATGCAGAGATATATACAAAATATACCAAAAGACACACATATGTAAAGAAAGACACATACACACTCACAACCACAATCAGTACAGAGTACTGAGACGTAATGCACATACACTGAAGATATTGCTCAAAGAACCACATAATAAGGAACTCAACATGTCAGAGGGTTTTCTTTAATGGAAGCTTTTTTAATGTCAAATATGTAAAGTGTGGTGTACCACAGGGCAGCTCTCTAGGTCCTCTACTCTGTCTATTTTTACTAATGACCTGCCACTGGCATTAAACAAAGCATGTGTGTCCAAGTATACTGATGATTCAACTYTATACGCATATACGCAAAGAGTTATAGTCTGTTTTGGAATAAGTGGCCATTAATAAACTAGCCGTGAACATCTCTAAAACTAAGAGCATTGTATATGGTACAAATCATTCCTTAAGTTCTAGACCTCAGCTGAATCTGGTAATGAATGGTGTGGCTGTAGATCAAGTTGACTAAACTAAATTACTTGGTATTACCTTAGATTGTAAACTGTCATGGTCAAAACATATAGATTCAATGGTTGTAAAGATTGGGAAAGGTCTGTCCATAATTAAAATATTTTATAAGTCCTGCAGACTCTAGTTTTGTCTTATCTTGATTATTGTCCAGTCATATGGTCAAGTGCTGCAAAGAAAGACAGATAAGATAAGCTGCAGCTGGCCCAGAACAAGTTTTGCTCTTCATTGTAATTATATGGCTAATATTAATACTATGCATGCCAGTCTCTCTTGGCTAAGAGTTGAGGAAAGACTGACTGCGTCACGTCTTGTTTTATAAGAAACATTAAGGTGATGGAAATTCCAAATTGTTTGCATAGTCAACTCACACACAGCACTGACACACAAACTTAACCCACCAGACATGCCACCAGGGGTCTTTTCACAGTCCCCAGGTCCAGAAAAAATTTAAGGAAATGTCCAGTAGCCATGAGTGCAAGGAACTCCCTTCCATCTTTTATAGCGCAAGTGAACAGCATACCTGGTTTAAAAAAATAAATAAAGCAACACCTCACGGCACAACGCCTCTTCTCCATGTGACCTACTTGCTGTGTGTATGTACTGACATGTATGTGTAACTGATAGATGCACACACACACACTGTCACGTTCGTTAGAATGAATGTCGGACCAAGGCGCAGCGTGCTTTGAGTTCCACATCTTTATTTTAGTGAAACTTACAAAAACAAAAGGAAACAAACAACGAACCGTAACATAAGAGGTGCTAAATGTACTAACTCAAAACAAGATCGGCTACCATAATATGATCCCCAATCAGAGACAACGATAAACAGCTGCCTCTGATTGGGAACCATACCAGGCCAACATAGACATACAATAACCTAGATAACCCACCCTAGTCAAACCCCGACCTAACCAACATAGAGAATAAAAGGCTCTCTATGGTCAGGGCGTGAAACACACACTACATGTTACTGTTTTTAAATGTACGTATACTACAGTTCAAACGTTTAGGGTCACTTAGAAATGTCCTTGTTTTTGAAAGAAATGCAAACTTGCTCTAACTAGAATATAAAGTGCAGTGGGAGGCCCCGGTGCACAACTGAGCAGGAGGACAAGTACATTAGAGTGTCTAGTTTGAGAAACAGACGCCTCACAAGTCCTCAACTGGCAGCTTCKTTAAATAGTGCCCACAAAACACCAGTCTAAAATGTCAAAAGTGAAGAGGCGACTCCGGGATGCTGGCCTTCAAGGCAGAGTTGCAAAGAAAAAGCCATATCTCAGACTGGCCAATAAAAATAAAAGATGAAGATGGGCAAAATAACACAGACACTGGACAGAGGAACTCTGCCTAGAAGGCCAGCATCCCGGAGTCGCATCTTCACTGTTGACGTTGAGACTGGTGTTTTGCGGGTACTATTTAATGAAGCTGCCAGTTGAGGACTTGTGAGGCCTCTGTTTCTCAAACTAGACACTCTAATGTACTTTTCCTCTTGCTCAGTTGTGCACCGGGGCCTCCCACTCCTCTTTCTATTAGAGCCATTTTGCTCTGTTCTGTGAAAGGAGTAGGACACAGCGTTGTACGAGATTTTCCGTTTCTTGGCAATTTCTCGGATGGAATAGCCTTAATTTCTCAGAACAAGAATAGACTGACGAGTTTCAGAAGAAAGTCTTTGTTTCTGTTCATTTTGAGCGTGTAATCTAACCCACAAATGCTGAGGCTCCAGATACTCAACTAGTCTAAACAAGGCCAGTTTTATTGCTTCTTTAGTCAGCATAACAGTTGTCAGCTGTGCTAACATAATTGCAAAAGGGTTTTCTAATGATCAATTAGCCTTTTATTATGATAGACTTGGATTAGCTAACACAACGTGCCATTGGAACACAGGAGTGATGGTTACTGATAATGTAGATATTCCATTAAAAATCAGCAGTTTCCAGCTACAATAGTCATTTACAACATTAACAATGTCTATACTGTATTTCTGATCAATTTAATGTTATTTTAATTGACAAAAAAAATTGCTTTTCTTTCAAAAACAAGGACATTTCTAAGTGACCCCAAACTTTTGAATGGTAGCGTAAATTGGAAAGTATTTTGTCTGTAATATCTTTATCGTTATGTGTCAGGTCCCCAGTAAGACTACCTGTCGGCATCGGCGTCGGTTAATGGGGATCCTAACCAATCAAATTAAATCAAAACGAGCACACATGCATACTCACAAGCACCTGCACAACAACATTGGAGATAACCACGCTCATACATATTAACACACTCGTACAC
Source organism: Salvelinus sp. IW2-2015 (assembly GCF_002910315.2). NCBI lineage: Eukaryota > Metazoa > Chordata > Actinopteri > Salmoniformes > Salmonidae > Salvelinus > Salvelinus sp. IW2-2015. The sequence continues at coordinate 29,727,601 of NC_036862.1, forward strand.
ACGTACACACTGTCAACAATCACAAGTCCACATATTGCACCCCTCCTTCCCACACACACAAACCCATACACACACTCCCAAACACAGACACCCGTCTAAAAAATTCAGACGATAAAAAAATATTCTCATTCATCTATCTACACTCATAGAAAAAAGGGTTCCAAAAGGGTTCTTCGGCTGTCCCCATAGCAGAACCCTTTTTGGTTCCAGGTAAAACTCTTTGGGTTCCATTTAGAACCCTCTGTGTAAAGGATTCTACGTGGAACTCAAAAGGGTTCTACCTGGAACCAAAAAGGGTTCTTCAAAGGGTTTTCCTATGGGGACAGCCGAAGAACCCTTTTAAGTTCTAGATATAACCTTTTTTTCTAAGAGTGTATGAGGTCACCCTGGGATTCTAGAGAAGCATAGCAACAGGAGACAATACTCTGAACTAAAACCATATCAGCAAAATAAAATATGTATACAAAAACTATGGGAAAGACCAGATAGAATGGATAGACTCTTCAGACTAGTTGTTAAGGTGATGGTCCTTCATCCATCACCATCTGTAAGCAGGCAAAATCTAGCCGATGTATTTCTCTACTGCTCTGTTTAGTGCTTGGAGCTGCCTGAGTGTCACCTCTGCCTTTATTTACAAGGTGTTTATTTTGTCAACGACTTGAGTGTTTGCCCAGCTGGCACCAAACCCTAGCCCATGGCAGTGCCAGCACCACGCCCGGGGGGAGAGGGATCAAGGGCTTGGGGGGAGGAGGGAGGATGGGAGGGGTAGACGTGGCATGATGCCCAGCCTCCCTTCTGCCTCCCCCCTCCTTATCCTCCCCCACCCTCCATGCCAACGCCCGCCCGCCCGCCAGCCCTCCTCCAACCCAATGTCTCCCCCATGCCTGGTAAGACTGAGTGGGGGCTGGCTGGGGGTYCTGGCAGACCTGCGAGAGCCTATCGATGCCAGTCCAAAGTGCCTCGCCAAAGTGGGGCGGCTTAGCCATAATCCGTATTGACTGCCTCTTGCTTTGTCTGCCAATTCCGAGCATGGATTTGTCTCACTCAATGATGTGCCTCCGTCAA